>NW_026067927.1:29714371-30002509 GCF_014885135.2 Alexandromys fortis | reverse complement strand
GAGGGAGGGAAATGGGAGGCAGTGGCGGGGAGGAGGCAGAAATCATAAATAAATAAATAAATAAATAAATAAATAAATAGGAATCATCCATGAGCATAAAATCCCAGAACTATGGTACACATCTGTAACTCCGGCTCACAGGCCAGCCAGTCTAGCTGAGTCAGTGAGCTCTAGGTTTAATAAGAGAACCGTGCCTCAAAAAATTTGGTATTAATAAATACCAATAAATAAATAATAAATAAATAAATAAAATAAAGATAACTATTGATCTCTGGCCTCCACATACAGTATGTATGTGCACTGGCATGTACACATGCACATACCTACAGGATCATACACACAGCCACACACACACACACACACACACACACACCATGTAGATGCAAACATATCAAAAATATCATATCAACATAAACAAATGAAATGAAAAGAGGAAAGTGAATTCTTGCAGCACGCAGCAACGTCTTACAGTAACACTCGTAAATCTCTACTGTGTTATGACTCGGATGCTTCTAGTTACTAGCTCTTTCTCAGCAGGTAGAGGCCCTTGCAACCCAGTCTTCAAACCCACACCCTGAAAAAGTGGAACTGACCCCTGCAATCGGTCCTCTGAACTGAACTAGCTCTTGTACATCTCCCCAAATGAATAAGTAAACATAACAAACTGTTTTTAAGAGAAAACTAAATGTGCAGGTAGTTTGTCCCTGTCAAGACTCCAGGAATCTGCTTATGAGCTTCTGTGTGGTCAGTCACGACTATAAAAATTTATAACAAATGATCACCATGGGAAATATTTTTAAAGGGCACAAAATGTTATGCACCTACCTCAGTGATTTTTAAATGTGTGCCGGCCATCATAAGATGCATAGAAATGTTGACAGTGGTAGCCCGTAAGCGGACTGTTGACTTCCTTTCATTTTTCACCCTTCATATAATCCCCAAGCTTTTATGTTTTCATGAGGACATTTTGTTTATGTAAGGTTGGCCTTCAGTATACAGACAGGGACACAGGGACATGTACAAACACTCTCCCAAGAAAGGCATCCCACGTGAGCTAGCTCATCAGGCCTGGAAGGCTGCTATGCCATCATATCAACCATGGACTTCAAGTTTTCCTGACTGTGGAAACCCCTTCCACACCCTGAGAAGCTGTCTGACCCGCAAGTAGTTGGGCTTCCAAAAAGGGTTGAGGAAGACAACAATAGCCCAGGATGCTTCCTCTTCGAGCAGGTGATTCAACACCTACGTATCAGTGGTGTTCAGGAATGGAACTGTCTTCGTCCTGACAGTCCTCTGGATACTGCACTGAGTTTGACACAAAGAGGGGTTCCTGTGACAACAGGCTTATTAGAGGAGTTTTAATACGAGTTGAAAGTACAAAACCACAGAAGTCATTTTCTTGCAAGTAATTGCAGAATAAGGCATTATCTGTTATCAAAGCATGTGAAATGTGTTGAAAATGGAACAAAGAAAGCTGATGCAGTAGGAAAATGTAAGTACACTTCATACTGACAGCCCGGCATAGGAGAAATACGCCCCGCGCGTGTTCAGGGAGAATGTTCATGGAAGATAACAGACTCTGACTATAAATAAGTGCCTGCAAAACATTTTTGAATTACTAAAAAGGATATTTGTGCTTTTAAAAAAATGTATGGATTTATGGGAAGGAAACTGCTAGAAAATACCTGAGGGGTAACAGTTATTGATCCAGCTATGCATTTCTCCAAAGACATTTTACTGACGAAATTACAGGACAGTAGAAATAATTTTTTTGCAGTAAAGATTATGCCATACCATACCTAATTCCACTTGAGTTGTGTACATTATATAACATATTCACTGAACCGTTCCCTAGAATGCAAGTGACTATTTCATCAAATTAGTAATAGCAACATTGGGTATCCTCAGACATACTATCTAATATTTGATAGATTTGGTACATGACAGTGAATATTCCTAGAACAACATTCCTGTTACTTCATGGGACACTTACACATGGTAAACAGTATATTTCACGTGACTTTATCTAGAATTTTTAACCTGTATGGTAAGTTCCCCTTGACCAGCTCCCCCCACGAATCCGGACCAAAATGATTCAAAGTAGCTACAGGTGAGCACATTGTAAACATGTCTTTCCATGTTGCCATCAATAGCAGGACAAATGCCCTGGTCAGATATTCACTGCAGCTACTCAAGTCTTATCTGATACTTTTCTGACCATGACTCTGTAATTATATAGCATATTTTGTCAAGTTTTTTGTAACTATCTATCACATATCTATAGTATCTTGTATTATACACAATATGCTGTCAGCTATCAGTATCGGTCAAGAAAAATGTTCAACTGCTTCACTTGAATGTGATGTTTCCCCCAAAGCCAAAATCTCTTAGCTTTTATTGCTCTCTTCTTTGGATAGACCCACAACAGCCCAAGGTTACTGCAGGCTCAGTTGTTCTGAGTTGAAGTCCCTTAAACACTAAACTTGATAATGGCACTGGGATTTGTCTCTACTGTATGTACTGGCTTTTTGGGATCCTATTCTATTTGAATGCATACCTTCCTAAGCATGGATAGAGGGGGGAGGGCCTTGAACTTCCCACGGGGCAGGGTACCCTGCCCTCTCTTAGGACTAAAGGGGGGAGAGACAGAGAGGAGGAGCGGGAGGGAAGTGGGAGGAGGGGAGGAAGTGGAAATTTTGATTGGTATTATTTATAACGTAATAAAAAAATAAAAAGAAAGAAAGGAAGGAAGGAAGGAAGGAAGGAAGGAAGAAAGAAAGAAAGAAAGAAAGAAAGAAAGAAAGAAAGAAAGAAAGAAAGAAAGAAAGAAAAGGGCTTTTGTTGCCTTAGGATAGATACCTTGAGAAAACCTTAGTGTGAGGCAGGCTTCCTGCAAGGATAATTCACAGAAAGAAGCAGGACTCAGCCTCCTCCCTAGGAAAGTTCAGTGATGGTATTATCCATGGTTTGGAAACAGTTTCCAAGTTCAGTGTCAAGTGGCCTCTCTTGCTTTAGCTGAAAGGAAACGGAATACCACGTGTCAAACATTCGCGTGCCCACACCCTGTGCAGCCTCTGCTCGGGCTCATTACTATATACAAAACTTAGGGCCCTTTCTTCTGTTCTGTCCGGCCTCGTTTCCCCTTCTGTCATTCTGACACAGCTTCAGAAGTCCCAAAGAGGCCATAGAGACCTGAGACTTCCTCTCTGGGCCAGCACTCAATCAACAATAGCTGTGACCAATAACCTCTTTGTTCCCCATAGGTAAGGAAAACAAGGAAGATGCTTAAGAACAGTGTGTTCAGCAGGTAACTTTATCTCTGGAGAAAAGACAGAGCTTCTCAGACTGAGAAATGTCTGTGCTGAAGCTGGGAGCTAGGTTCCTTTCATCTGGAGAACCTAACTAGACTTACCCTTACTTGCAAATGTAATTTCCCTGCCTGCCAGGAAGAGAGTGACTTATTTCAGCCGTCCTAGGTGTATGTGAGCCTTACAGATGCAGCCAACTCCAGCTGTGCTGACCTTGAGAACAGAGACCCAAAAACCCCAGAAGCCTGAAAGCTGGGCTCAGAAGGCAGAGTTATAAACATGTTCTAGTCACTTGTTACCAGAGAAATATAATAAATGGTTTAGACAAATAGATGGTTGATTTATTGATTAATTGATATGTAACAGACGATATGTTAATACATGGAAATAGAGGTACATAGATGATATATAGATCATACAAGATAGATAAATAGATAGATAGATAGATAGATAGATAGATAGATAGATAGATAGATAGTAGGTGATGGAAAATTATCCATAGAACACATAGAAAAATAGATGATACATGATATATAGACAGATGATACACAAAGATACATAGACAGGTGGACAACAGATAATAGATTCAATAACACATAAATATATGGTTAATGGATAATAGAGAGAGATAATTAATAGATATAGATAGAACTAGATAACACATAGATTACATAGAAAGATAGATGACACAAAGGTGTGTAGATAACAAGATTATAGGTAGGAAGATGCATAATTATATGATCAGTAGATAACACATAGACAGATAGACGATAAGTCAAAGTCTTGTCATGGGAACTGACCTACACAATGACAGAGAATGTCAAGCACCACAACCTGCCATATGCAATTTATGGGACCAAAGAAGCTGGAGCTGTGAGTCCTTGAGAACAGAGGCCCAACAACCGGGAACTCTATGGACCAAGACAGAAGGCGGCTGTCTCGGCTCACGAAGAGAGAAGGAGTCTTTCTCCCACCTTTTGTTCTGTCTGCACTCTCTGTACACTGGCTGGTGCCCACCCATATTGGGGAAGGCAATCCTCTGCTTTATCAACTCATCCAAACCCTAATCTCTTCTAGAAATAACCTCAAGGACACAGCCAGACTGTATCTTACCTACACATTCCTTCCCCAGACTGGCAATCCAGAAACTATGGGAAGAGAGACTGTACGAAGATAAGAAGGTCAAGTTTGCCTTGTGTAGGTGACTCTGCATTGGCAGAGGCATCTATGTCTAGTACCCAGAGCTTCTGGCTGCTGTGTCTAAACAGTGATGAAATTCAACTTTAAACCTCTTTCCTCACTCGGGCACATTTACCATCATAACACTGTCCTGACTACCTCAAAATATTATTTGATAATCACATGAGAAAAAGACCTCACAAAAATATGTTTTGGAAATGTACACATTTATTATTCCCCCAAAATATAAACTTGAAAAATAGTCAAGACATACACCTCTCAGCCTCCATGGGCATCTTAGGCTTAGATAGTTTACCTAAAAAATGTGGATAACAGCCCCACTTCCCTAGATCACCCTGTGCCCAGATGATACAAATGCAGCCTTCTACCAGGTCAACATTAGCAAAAATATACGTAAACTAAGTTCAATGTTTCTCCCAAGAAAATGCCTCACGTTTAAGACACATTGACAGAGTCCGAATTCTTCCTTCCACACACAAAGGCAAAGTTGGTGCTTCTGTGTTCCCACCAGCCTCATCCTCTCTCTACCAGCACAGTTTACCTAGACGGTCATTGGGTTGGTGAGTTCAAAGTTTCTTATGTCTTGATCCTTCCTTCTTTGTTTAACTAAAAGTTTTATTACATTTTCATTTATTTGTTTTATTTGTGTGTATTATATTTTTATAAGAGAGCTTATGCCAGGGATCACATGAGGTAGAGGATGGCTTGCAGCAGTCAGTTCTCTCCTCCCGCAGTAGACTCTGGGGACTGGACTCAGATCTTCAGGCTTGGAGACTTTCCATCTAGTCATCCATGGTGAACTCCCTTATGGAAGATACAGGAATGAGAGGCTCTGCTATGCAAAACACCTTCCCAGAAAGACCTAGATGTACATATGATTGAAGAGTTGGTGCTAGGTTTCAAGCAGTCTATATAACCTTCTTACAAAGGATTTTCCACGTTTATACTAAGGAACAGTTAAAAAGAACCATGGGGAAAACGCATTATAGAACTAAAGACGTGCACCACCACCACCCAGCTGGCCATTCAGTTTTTAACTACATGAATTACAACAAAACTTGTTCACAGTGCACAAATATCCCACAACAATAAAATATTTTTGTATACATTGCAGAGACACAGATATCTGTCTACTTATACATAAAAAAACTGAAGTATGGGGCTAGAGAGATGGCTCGACAGTTTTTTGTTTTGTTTTTGTTTTTTGGGGTTTTTTGTTTGTTTGTTTGGTTGGTTTGGTTTGGTTTTTCAAGACAGGGTTTCTCTGTAGCTTTGGAGCCTGTCCTGGAACTCCCTTTGTAGACCAGGCTGGCCTCGAACTCACAGAGATCCACCTGCCTCTGCCTCCCGAGTGCTGGAATTAAAGGTGTGCGCCACCACCGCCGGATGAGATGGCTCAATAGTTAAGAGCTTTGGCTGCTTTTCCAGAGGACCAGAATTCAGTACCTAGCATAGGGCAGCTAACTACCACCTATATACCTATACAACACACACACACACACATAAGTAAATAAACGATAAATAAATCTTTTGTTTTTCTAAGGGAAAGAAACTGGGACGTAACAGAGCATAGTGCAGCAAAGCAAAGCTTCTCCAGCCATAAAACATTAGATAAGAAAACACATCTGGTAACCATTCCAGATCTGCACAGTGGTATTGGTCTCTGAGACAGTGCAGAGACACTCCCTTTCTGACTGCCTAGCATGCTCACTGCACGTCTTATCTCTGCTGATTACAGAAGGGCAACACTCACAGGTTGGCAAGGACAAAATATAAATAAAATTGAGAGACTGGCACCATAATTGCAATTTAGAAATGCAAGGCTTCAGGTAGCTGTGAGTATGTGTGTGTGTGTGTGTGTGTGTGTGTGTGTGTGTGTGTGTGTTCTTTTCAGCCTCTTGGGTTGAGTTTGCGCTTGATGCAGGTGCTCAATGAGCATGCAAATTTGAAATGCATATATATACATATATATATATAATTTAAAGTCTTTGTTGCTTATTACTCCAAGTATCTCAAATTAGAACAACAACACAAAAGAAAGGAATGTGAGAAAGCAGCAGAAAGAGTTGGGGGAAGTGAGAGCCTGATAAGAAGTCTTACATGGAAATCCATCAGAGGTGGCTTGGGGTGCTACTTTCTTTACTTCACCTAGCAGCCAGGGGACATCAGCCACAGCCCGAGTGAGGGACTGCAACCTTAGGTCAACCCAGGCTGATAAGGAAAAACTGAATATTAGCTCATTTTTATTCTATTATTATTTATTTTTTTTTTGCAAAACCTGGTACATTGTATTAGTTTGAGAATAGGTTACCATTTTTTGAAACTAAACATTTCCTAATTCTACTTTCCAGACAGCCTCCCACAGATAATAAATGATGAGAGAACTATTCTGGGGCTCTGCTAGGCTCTCAGGAATGAATGAATATTTGGCAAAATTTCATATGATAACCTGTAAATTTCAGGGTTCCAAATTTCTCAGGTCTCCAGATTGGCTCTTTTCAATAAAATCCCTTCTTTCACTTAACTTTTTAGCGAAACATCGTCATGTCCCCAAGTGTTCCTTACAGAACGGGTTAATTTTTCATGCAAATGCATGTGTACTCGCATGGGTTTGTGTGCACCGCATGCATGCAGACACTCACAGAGGCCAAAGAGCCGCAGGCTCTCAGACATGAAGACACAGGTGATTGTGAGCCACCTGACGTGGCTGCTGGAAACTGAATCAGGGTCCTCTGCAAGAACAGTAATGTTCCCACCTGATAAGCCATCTCTCCAGCCCGAGAACTGGCTAGCTCCTGAAATCAGTTCCCACGATATCAGTTTTTATAGATTCCCTGGAGAATTTTTAGGCATAATAGTTTTGCAAAGGTGGAAAATATTTTAATAATATATGTAAGTATGGATAAAGACTGTGAGGGAAACAAAAATAATAAGCATCTTTAGCATCAAACATTCCAAACATTTGTGAATGTAATTAACTCGTTTTCTTGATTTCATGATTTCTTGATTTCATAGGTGTGCTATCACATGTACAAATTATAATATACAGAGCTTCTTCCTGGCAGGGAGCAGCCTGCGCTCAGCACCGCCGTCTATTACACCACGCACGTATTATTCATTGGCTCTAATATGTGGACTAACGAACACTATGAGCGCAAACCCCCACTCATTAACTTGAAAATTATACCCTCCTGGGTATGTATGTGCATTATAACCCCGGGCTATAGAAACACAATCATTTTTATTTTTAGATTTTCATTTTAATGCTTATTTAATACATGCAATTGGCTGTTCTGAAATATCTTTCAATGTAGAACAAGTTGGCTATGCTGAGAATATTTCCGTGTCCTGAGGTCTGCCCTTCAACTGATAACAAATACTCAATGCTAAGCCATAAGGTTAGAGAGAAGTTGTACTTTGTGGAGCCATAAAAAAAGGTGGGTCCCGTTAGTCAGGAAAACTTCGGGCTAAGTTTCAGGGGACAGCGTTCTCGAGCACTAAGCACCAGCCTAGTCTGTTTGGTGAAGAGTCCCGGCCCAGGGTGCTGCTTCTCTTGGATGTAAGATAAGATGATAACAAGGGGGCCAACTTTCTCCAGCTGTTGAGATGATTAAGTAGAACAACCCACACGAATTGATTGCCATAGGATCTGCCAAGTCAGGACAACTTGATCAGATGAAAAGGTCCCCCAACGCACTGAGCAGCTCAGTCAGGATGATGAAGCCCTCCTGTGTCTCGGTGACTATCTCAAATGCCCTGTCACCTTATCTCAAACCATGTTCTTGGTCCCGGCAAGCAGCCGTCATTGTTCCTCGTATGTTGGATACTGTCACGGTTTATAGGACTCTAGCTGAGAGACGGCAGTTGTCCTGCAGTCATGCAGACCGTCCTTCAAGGATTCCGTGTCACTGTGGTCCGGGATTTTATGATTCTAAATAACTACAACATAAGGACCAAAAAGGAGAATTTCTGACCACAGAAAACTCTCCATAGCCTGGAGGTTGCATGGTATCTATTTTTGTAGCTTCATGGAGAATTTTTAAAGATAATGGTTTTATAAAGATGGAAAATAATTTAATAATATATGTAGTATGGACAAATTCCATAGGAATGAAAATGCCAAGTGTCATTTAAAGGTTTTTTTTAACCTCTATTCATTTATTGTGTGTGACTGTGTATACATGCAACAACAGGCTGGACTCAGTTCTCTCCCACCATGTGGGTCCAGAGAATGGAACTCGGGCCATCAGACTTGGGAGCCAGTTCCTTTACCCGCTGTGCCACTCACCAGCCCCGAGACTAAAGATTTGCCATCAAAGAAAGATGTCTTTGCATAACTGTAGCCTTGAAAGTCCTCCCAGCTCAGCCTCAGTCTGATTCACATGTGCAGGAAAAGAAATCTAGCCAATTTTTTAAAAAAATCATTTGTCAAAATTTCTGGTAAAACTGTGCAGTGGCGGTATTCTTAATTTTAAAAAGAAATAAAGAAAACAATGGCTTTCTAGAACTATTGAAGCAAGGATATTTTCACCCACATTTCCACAGATTTTTATGATGTTTATCCCTAACATTGTTAGTGTTTGAAAAGACTTGTCTAGTATAAAAATGGTTTGAAAATTGTAAAAAATGTTTTAAATAAATAAGAGGCTCTGAGAACCATCTAGCATTTACAACACTGTTAAGTACTGATTGAAGTGCCATTTCAGCAACGGTTCTAAAATCTCCTGCATAAGCTGGTGCCCTTATATGTCGCTATAAACAGCTCCTCGGCTGCAAACGGTCTGTGTTCTCGCTCTAAACAAAGGCACGCTCCTCCAACAAAGGACGAGCCCTGTTGCCTCCTCAGCCTATGGCAGACATGCTCTAGAACTTTCTCATTCCTTTATGTCTTTGCATAATCTACTTTACGTTGGGAGCCAATAAAAACATGTATAATTTCCCATAGCCAAAAGCAGCAAGTTCATTGTAAGCTTGAGGGAGTTTCCTCTGCCTGCCCTGCTGTTCTTCTCATCCAGAACTTAAAGGTTTCTTAAAGTAACAATTTCCAACTGCAATATATAGAAGACACCAATAATGCTTTTGTTCTCTCTCAGATTCAATGTGTATTCTTTGACCTATAAGTTTCCTCATTTGTCACTATTTGGTGTACCTAAGATTCTACACTGCTGGCATTCGGAAACATAGCCATTAGGATAGTTGCTACATATTTAATTTCATGCTCCACTCAGCATAAAGCAGTTGAGGGACCACAGACCAAAGCAAATTAAGTGGCTTCTTAGATAATTTCCTGCTTAATTGAAAGCAGGTAGCTTTTTAAAAGTAATAATTGGCTTTGTTTCAAATAATGGCAAGGTTATTTCTTCTTCCCCCCTATACGTAATTATAGAATTACTTTCTACGTAGCTCAAACAGTAGGTTGGGAATGTCCCACTGAGTCTAAGGAACATGCAACCTCGTGCCAATGGCGAATGAGCAGGACACTTCACGAGAAAGGGAGGTAGGGATGGGGCACATGAGTGAGAGAGTAGCATGGTTATTTGAACTGCCATGCACACACAGACATGCCACCCAGGAACGCGCAGACATGGAGTGTGTACAGAACACACAGCCAGCACTACTAAGGGAAGTAATTAAGCAGGCCAGGTTTGTTTTGCTCACAATACAAGGGTACAGTCCATTATGGCGGGAAGGTATGGAGGCAGGTGCTGGGCGGCTTAGTCCCACTGCATCTGCAGTCAGGAAGCAGAGGTCAATGGTAGCTGTTGTGCCTTAGCTTTCTTTGATATATTTGATCATGGGCTTCAGTCCAGTGAAGGTGGGTCTTCCCTCCTCAGTTAAACCCTCATGGAAACATCCAGAGGTGTGTCTCCTAGGTGATTCCAAATCCAAATAACTCTGACCACACACGCCAATGTCTGTGGGTTCTCCATCCACGAATTCCACAGAACAGGAATTAGAAACATTTGGGGAAAATATTGTATTCACACTTAATATAGTCATACTTTTTCCTAGCCATTACTCCCTGAATGGTACAGAATAACAACGAATTACATATAGTTTACATTGTAAGTGATTTTATAGGTAACCTAGTCATACTTTAAAATATGCCAGATGAAATTCATAGGTTATGTGCAAACCCCTGCCAAGTTATATAAAGTACTTAAGCATCCTTAGAGTTTGTTATTAGAGAAGGAATCCTAGATCTAATGCCCCTGAGGGACAGGTCTCTGCATGCTGGTGTATATATGGATTGACTATTAACATGTGCCCTGTACTATATTACACTCCTGGCCCTATCTTAGTTACTCTTTAATTGCTATGATAAAACACCAAAACCAAAACAATTTATAAAATAAAGCATTCAATTTGAAGCTCACAGTTCCAGCAGGTTAGAGTCCACGACCATCATCATGGTAGGGGGCACGGCAGAAGGTAGGCAGGCGTGGAGCTGGGAGCAGAGACAGTGAACTCACATCTGTAGACACGGCAGGGCAGAGAAAGCTAACTGGGAATGGCATGGACTTTGAAACCTCAAGACCAGCCTCCAGTGACACACCTCCTCCAAAAGGCCACACCTTCTAATCCTTCCCAAACAGTTCTGCCAGCTGGGGACCCAAGCATTCGCATACTTGAGCCTATGGGGGCCATTCTCATCCAAACCACCACACTTGTGCTGGCATTTAGCATTAGTCATATGCTAGAGGCTGCTATGCCTGTTCATAGCTAATAGACAACTCTTCCATATTTAAAAATGTGAAGGCTATGTTGTGATACTCTGTCCCAGAACACATTCTTGGAAATATATGAAAAGGAGCACACTCAAAACAAAAATAAAAATGCTATCTAACATAAATGCTATATAATAGGTGGGCTAGGGAACTCCCTTGTGTCAGGAGTCAATAGTCAGCCATTTTTAAATGAATATTTTAAGTTTCAGAAGAGAATGTCTTCTTGTTGCCTAGATTTAACAGAGTAAGAGAGAAACAGACGTGGAGAATTGTTAAACTATAAGTGAATGATCTATACTGAATTTTTACATTCATCAATGTCCAGGGTAACACACCCAATGGCAAATCTTAGCCTAAACACCACAGAGCTATGGAGCAAATGCTAAAGGATGTTCTCTTCGCTTATGGAAACTCTCCCTGGCCTACAGTCTTTTACGCTTCAGGCCCTATTGTCTGTGTGACTTTGGATCCACTTAGCGCAAACACTAAGCCATTAAAGAGTAGCCTGGTAGAGAGTAGATTCCATTTTCAATATTCGTAACCATCCTGTGGTACCAAATGCTTGGCTCCCAAGTTCTGTGGCATTCCTTGGCATGATTCCCAGCCACTTTTTAGAGGTTCAAAGAAAGGGATAAGGAAGAAAGAACGCGAAACAGAAAAAGAGAGAGGGAGTAGAGAAAGGAAAGGTGCAAGGCAGAGTAGGAAGGAGGAGATGGGAGGGACAAAGGGGGAAAATAAGAACATGGGGGCAAAAGAGGCTTGAGGTTGTCAAAGAGCCATGATGGATAAAATGCTTGCCTTGCAAGCATAAGGACCTGAGTTCCAGTCCCCAAAATCCACACGAATGCTAGGGGTGCATGACAACACACCTATAATTCCAGAGGTGAGAGAACAAATATGGGGATCCCCAGAACAAACTGGTTACCTTGGGTTCAATTGAGGGACACTGCCTAAGGTGGAGGGCAATCAAGGAAGACATTCAATGTCGACTTCAGTCCGTGTTGAGGATGTTCACCGTCCAGTCCAATTTCCCACCGTGAAGGCTAAGGGTCAGACCTCCTTGACTAGCACTTGAGAAACCCTAGCATACTGTGAGCCACGTCTTAGTGGATGATTCTGGTGAAAGGTTGGAAGACCAGAATGCTGATAGAAATGCAAACAGCAAGAACCATGCTTGCGAGATTTTAGATGGAAGTAAGGAATTAAAGGATCGGTCAGTCATGGAACATTCTGGCATAAATGCTTCCTGAGAGTGTAGGTGTGGCTGAATTCTTAAGTAATGGACTAGTTTATCTGTCAAAGGAAATCTCAAGACAACTTAACTTCAAGCTATAGTATTGTTATTGCTAGCTGTGTTTGGCCACATCTATAGTGAGAACCGGCAGTAAAAAGACATAAAAAGCAAACAAACAAAACAACTATGCTGTTTTGGAGCACATTTTTTTTTCAGTTTTTCAAGGTAAGGTTTCTGTGTTTAACAGTCATGGCTGTCCTAGAACTAGCTTTTGTAGATCAGGCTGGTCTTGAACTCACAAAGATCCACCTATTTCTGTCTCCTGAGTGCTGGGATTAAAGGTGTGCACCACCATTGCCCAGTTTGGAGCACAACTCTTAATGTTACTGAAAAATTATATTTGTACAAACTAGTTATATTTGTTAAATACTTAGTCAAATACCTTCCCAGTGCCTCATCCTTCGTATGGACTATGGAACTTGAGATGAAAAAACTAATATTTAAGCATACGTTATATTTTAGTTGTATGATATGATTTTTATATTAATATGTATTCTCTCTGGATTACTATGAATTTTTAAGAACCTGTTTAAAAGTTAAAAATGCTGCTTCAAGATCTCACCTTAATATGCATATTTGGCTTCAGAGGTTCTTGTCGACCCCACTAGGCTTCTCCCATTCCAAAGTATTATCACTCTTGGGTAAAAGAAATCCATCTCTACTAAAAATTAGCAAAAAGACTTTCAAATCCAGTAGAAGTAGAAACTGGGAACCCCTTTGTAAAGAAGGGGAAAGACTATAGTCTTCCGATGTCAGACAGATATGGGCATGGGTGGACTAGACGCTCTTGTCCCACTTCCTCCTCCTATTAACAACTGGAAATGCATAGAAAGAGTAAACACCTGACTGAAAGCAAGATACAGGGAGGCATATCTGTCAGTGAATAGACTTTCAAAGCTCGCTCTTCCTTCCTTCCTTCCTTCCTTCCTTCCTTCCTTCCTTCCTTCCTTCCTTCCTTCTGGTTTGGTTTGTTTAGTTTTTCAAGATAGGGGTTCTCTGTCCTAGAACTCTCTCTGTAGACCAGGATGGCTTCAAACTCACAGAGATCCACCTGCCTCTGCCTCCCAATTGCTGGGATTAAAGGCGTGCACTGCCACTACCTGGCTCAAGGTTGTTTCTTCGTGGGGCGTGATTTTCTTCTGTTTTGTTTTAATTTGACACAATGTTGCTCTGTGCAGCCCTGGAGGACCTGGAATTTTCTAGGTAGACCACCTGTTTCTGACTCCTAAATGCTGGGATTAAAAATATGTGCCATCACCACCAGCCCGGGATCACTTTTTGCCTCAAATATTCCAGAGTAGGTGCTATAAAAACCTGCAATGCAGAAACACTAAAACCTGATAGAAGGGTGGGGAGACACCTCCACAGTCAACAAAAGCCCACTCTTCTAAACAGAGGAGAAGAAAATAACAGCCTAGCCAGGTAGAAAATACTTAGACAACAACAAATAGATACATATTATCCCAACCAAACCCTATGGAGAAAACCTGTTACCTTACCCCTGCCTTACCCTAAGCAAGAAGCAAACAAACAAAAATACCAAAGCAGACCTTGGCCTTAGGTAACTCATACATCTGTCTAAGTGGTATCTGAGAAGGAAAGCAGAGAGCCAAGATTTCTTACCAACCTAGGATGCCCCCTTTGTTCTGGTGACCATAGGGAGTGCTCAGACTTACATACCCCAGCAGCAATAAAACATTCTTTCTCTTCTCACTGGAGCTGGGGCAGAAATGATTTTAGGGAAAGGCGAGCATTTCCCTGCTATACAGGAATAACAAGGCCACTGAACTGTACGATGTCAGGAGTGACCTCACCAGGAGCAGTAAGGAGCCTTGCAGTCAGGTCAGCATCTCGGGAGGCCCAGTGGGAGATTAGTGTTCCCACCCCTGTCCAGCAGTTACCAAGGTCCCTGCTCCCCCTCCAGCTCAACAGAAGAATGGGTTCCCATCTGCCTCTGTCAGCAACAAGCCAGTAGCTTTGTAAAAAGTCTCAGTAAGCAATTACAGTCACATGCGCAGCAAATGAAAACTGGAAGACCAAACAAAGAAGGCTAAGATTGAACAAAAAAACCAAGGGAACTACCAAACTAGAACATACAATAACCAAAATGCAAAATCTCTATGGACGACCCCAACAGCAGGATGGAGGAGACAAAAAGAAACCAGTACACTTCAAGACAACAGTAGAAATTACTCTGAAAGCTAGGAAAAATAAAGAGAATATTTCCGAACAAGCAGAGCCTCCAGGATCATTACTAGACTGTGGTTCAGATGGATCCCTGAAAGGTCTAGATGATAAAAATTCGGTTGCAGCCCACGGCTCCTGAGAGGTGATGGAACTGTTAGGATGCAAGCCTTAGTAGGAAGACATCTCAGTGCAGGAAGTTTTTGACTTTAAATCCCAGCCCATTGGTCTTTCCTTAGGGTTTCTGGCAACCATGAAACCAGTAGCCTACCCTGGCCTGCACTCCTGCCTCACTACACACCTGAGCAATGGATGGGACTAGCAAACTTCTAAAGCTGGAACCAGAATGGCCCCTTTCTCCAAGCAAATGAATTGTCCTGTGTAGGGCCCTGGTCTGCCCTTATTCCTGGGGCGCATCTCGAGGACAATTTCTGGTCAACATGACTAAGCATTCAGCCCTTATTCCTAGGGCGCATACAGTTTCTAGTCAGATGACTAGCGTTCTGCCCCGCCTGGTTAAGTTCCTGTATTTTCCCCTGTCCCCGCCTGGTGATTAGCTGCAGGGCATTCGTTTCATTGTTGATATGGTAATTTCCCACTGCCTGGGCGGGGGTCCTAGTGCTGCAGTTAGGTAGAAAAGGACCTTCCCAAATCTGAATTCGCTTGATCCGAATGACCCTGGTCTCCATGTGCCTTGAGTTTAATCTCCAGGCCTTGCTCGTACAGTGGTGCTAGCTGTACCAAAGGTGTAACACCAAAACCGGATGTTACAGTCCTGGGTGTTTTGCACAGTAATACAAATTACCTAACACAGACCACAGTGAAACATCGCAATAGTCTTTAAAGGCCAGAAAGAAATGAAAAAGGAAGCCAGCAGGAAGTGATTGAAACAGTAATGGTAGAAAACTCTCCAAATGACCAGAAAGCCATAAACTAACAGGTTCCCACAATTGTACCTGAACACCAAGCAGCACAAACAGGAGCTCCTTGGCTCCCAGCACAGAACCGTCGAAGAAAACTGAACATGCAGTATCTAAACTCTTAAAATGGAAATCTTCAGGCCAGCGCTGTTTTGCTTTATTGGAATTCTATCCAGCATTTATGAAAAAAATTAATATTACCTCTATATATAGTCTCCCAAAAATAAAAGAGATGGGGACACTTTTCAATTAATTTTTACAAATCAAAATTATTTCCTATTATCAGCTCCAGACAAAGACAGCACAGCAGTGTGTGAGAGAGAGGAGGGAAGGGGAGAGAGACTAGACCAATATCCCTCATGAATATAAATATAACAATCCTTAACAAATATTAGCAAATAGATTTCAACACAGAACTATATACCATGACCTAGTGGTATTTATTCCTGGGATAAAGAGCTGGTTCCACATTCAAAAATCAATCAATATAATCCACCATATTAACTGGCTAAATTTAAAAATTCACATAATCCTATTAACTGATGCAGAAAAATCACTTGACAAAATGCAACATATATTTATAAAAAATTCTTAGAAAATTAAGAATAAGGTTAACTTCCTCAAATAGATAAAGTAAAACTAGTATGCATTATATAGCATGTAATATTCTATAATGCTTGATTGTGGAATGACTGGCTGCTGTTCTCCTGAGATCCAGAGCGAAGCAAAGATGCTCTCTCTTTTACTCCACTTGGTGATGCCCTGGTAGCCAGGCAGAGTGACACCCTCTCCTACAGTCCACTTGACGATGCCCTGGTAGCCAGGCAGAATACTGCAGCTTGCAGCCCCAACTGCCCAGGGGATGGAAACAAAAAGAAAATTTAAAATTAGATGTTCAAGAGCAACCTCGACAAGGTAGAGAGGCCCCACCTGAAACAAGCAAGCATGGGAACAAATGCCAAAATGCCGTGCCACAGAAGGTTAGAGCCAGTACAAGAAAGTTCGCTAAGAGGGAGGAAAACTCAACTCTCCTTTACAGATGACATGAATCAGCAAGATGGCTAAATTGGTGAAGACACTTGATACCAAACCTGACTATCGAGGCCCACATGGAAGAAGGAGAGACCTGATTCCCATAAGTAATCTCCTGACCTCAAGTATGCATGTCTCTCTCTGTGTGTCTCTCTGTCTCTGTCTCTGTCTCTGTCTCTCTCTCTCTCTCTCTCTCACACACACACACACACACACACACACATGCACACACACTAAATAAATGTAAAGAAGAGTTCACATGCTAATCCTGTTGTGAGTATGGTTGAGACCAGCTAGAAGCTAGTGTTAACACTCAAAACATGTGCAAATAGAGCACTAGTAAATGGAGATGAAGGTAACAAGAGAGAGAACCCTAAACATACAAATCTATGTCAAGGGTCTTAAGGAGGCCAACCCGCTATCTGAAGCCTGGCATGTAAGGAAATCTAATAGATATAGATGAGCTAATCAGTCATCTATTTTAATATATATATATATATATTACAAAAATGCCAGCCCCAATAGATTTTTTTGGATTCTTAAGCACCTTGAGAACAATGTTTTAATTTAAAAGGGTTATAGATCAATTAAAATCACATTAAACATAAAGCAATGTAACTGGGAATAGTGACTCGGGTCTCTAGCCATAACATTCTGGAGGATGAGGCAGGAGAATTTTCATGAGTGTGAGGTCAAATTGGGCTGAGTTCAAAACTAACCTGGGCTACAGAATGAGACCTTGTCTTAAAAATCAGGCAACAACTCAAGAGAATAAATGACTGACTGAGTCCTCATTTCAGACAGCCAGAACGAATGAGGTTGGATTTTACTTTTTTAAATAAAACCTTGTCGCCAGAAGTAACTCTGGAAAACCTATATATGACTAGTTTTCCCTCCTGACTACAAATTCTAATTCACCAATTCTTCTTGCATGGTACTCTTTGGATGGAACTGTTTGGAACACCCAGGTTGAAAACAACAGTCCTTTTCTGCAGGCTGACCTACATCAGCATAGTCAGAGAGTTCGGTGAGAGCATCTCCTCATCCAGGACGCTAAGGGCTCAGCAAATAGTCCTTACCTGACTTCAAAGGGTTTTAAAAAATAAATCTAAGGGTGATACTGAAAGAGACCGAACACACAAAAGCATTTACAGCAAAGCAAAGAACCAGTGGACTGAAATGTTGTCTGGAGCAGAAGAGGGCAGTGGCGTGTTCTCACTGGAGTGTGTCTACACACACCAGGAAGGCAGTTTCCAGCCTGGTCCCTAAGTCCTGCAGATGAGCCACTAGAGTACTGCAGTTGGGTTCTTCAACAGGAGCAGTTCACTCTGTTCCCAGCCTCTCTCCCCCCCCCCCCCCCCACTCGCCTTCTATGCACAGCTACGCCCCTTTTCCAGACCTGACCTACAAGATCAAACGGTCCACACGGGGCTGGGGATGGAGTGATGACAGGGGACGACTTGCCTTGCCCCGACACCAGCCCTCTCCTTCCAAGGACAACTCTCAACTATTCACTCGCAGCCCAGAGATTCTCAGATTCGTTTTCTGTTCTGGGAAGACTGTACATTTTGGAGAACTCTTTACATTCCTAACTTCAACTCCTATCGTAGTGTTCAGCTTGGCAAAATAAAAAACATGTCTCTTCGGGTTTTTTTTTTATTATTATTATTTTAAGAACGAATGCAAAAGCTCTTAAAGCACGTTGTTTCGCGGTTGAGCCAGGGGTCAACACTCAGGCATTGTTCCCTAAGAAAGCTGACGGCTATCATTTCCACTATAATGACCACTTATTATTTTTTCTCTTTGTTTCTTGGCTAGAGCCACCACTCCGCAGGTATCATCATTGCGAGCTCAGAACCCAACCACTAGTAAGTCTGTGGAGTCTAGCATGAGGTAGTGCCCAGTAAAACAACAGCGAGCCTAGGGAGGCCACAACTAAGGAATCAAGTCTCCCAGCTCCTGAAGAACACTGGTACCTGAGCCCTAGAAAAGCCAAGGAAGTGCATTTCGCAACTGAGGGAACCCCATAGGAGCCCGGAGGCTGTGGGGTGAGGATGCACAGTAGTGCCGTTTTTAGACAGTGGAGACACTTTCTGCGGTGATATATGCACACATAAAGCAACACACATTGTAAAAGAAGGAAACCTGTCCCAAAGGACTGGAGAAATCAGTAATCAGGCCCGCTGGTATGATGCTGAAATGTTTCACGCCTGTCTTATAATTGATGCCAGGTAAACGTAGTATGGATCCATCAAAATGTGGCAGTTTGTGGGGGAGGGTATTTAGGGAAGGAGGAGGAGGAAGATGAAGAAGAACAAAAGGAATGTAGGAAAGCTAGAGAGAAAGAAACCCAGCCGGCTTTCCCAAGCCTGTGAGCGCATGGGCTGCTCCAGCTGGAAGTCATTGTGAAGGCTGGCGTCTACGTTGTCAAGGCGACCGCCCGGCCGGCGCCAGCGGAGGGAGGGGGGAGGCGGGCCGGGTGAATGGGTGACGTCACGCGGACGGCGCCAGGCAGTCTAGGCGGCCGAGCCAATGAATCAGCTGTCGCGGGAGGGAGGCTGCGCGCGAGGAGGATGCAGGAATGCAGCCCGAGCAGCCCCGGCCCCAGCGCTGCGGGCTGCCGGCTCCTCCATCCTGGTGCCGCCCTCTCCTTGGCCCGCTGCAACGGGAGTACCACAGCCCTGGTTTCCCGCAGAGCCAAAGCCAAGAGCCCGGTTGGGGGGGTCTATCCCTGGGGTTCTGTGCTCCACCCACTGCCACACAGCTAATGGTTTAAATGGAGAAAATTAAGTAAACCTTGCCCTGGTAGATTAAGATGGACTTTGAAAATGTGTGAATTTTCTTGTGGCCTTGCTTGGGGGTTTTACAGTGCCTAAGTGCTGGGCATCATGGAAAATAAAAAGAATCAGAGTGCCCAAAAGAGCTCAAAACTGAACAGGAAAGAAAGGACCAGCCAGGGGCATTTCCTTCCATTGCTGAGTGCTGCCGGACAGTGCCTGTAGGACTCTGGCTCAGGAGACAACTGGCGCAAAGGAATAGGTTTTCAGGGTCCTACATCCTTCTTTGGGGTCCATTAAAGAGTGTCCTCCAGCAGGCTAAAAATGAGTTGCACTCATTTCGGTATCCCTAGCCTTCAGTATCCCCCAGAAGTTATTAAGGACTGGAGAATGTCCGTACAATAATAGCGGCGCCAGAGCAAACAGGGTTGGACAGAGAGAGGTTTGAGTGAAAACAGAATGTCCTTGAATTCACGAAAGTCTTGTTGGGTGGTGTACAAGGTAGTGACCCAATGTTTCTGGGGGTGTGGCTTAACCAAGTTAGAGGAGATGCCCTTAAATGTGCCTTTCGGCCACCCTGGAGACCTTTTATTCCTGTGATTATGAAATGAGGCGACTTGGAGAGATAGTCCTTCGAGACTTCTGAGGTTTTATAAGCCTATCTAAATTTGGCTAGGCTTATCATCTTTTCTGTGGCCGTGAGGCAGTGGCGCACGCCTTTAATCCCAGCACTCAGGAGGCTGAGGCAGGCGGATCTCTGAGTTCGAGGCCAGCCTGGTCTACAAGAGCTAGTTTCAGAACATACTCCAACGCTACAGAGAAACCCTGTCTACAAACAAACAAACAAACAAAAACCCCGAAATTTGTATTTGCTATGTGTGACATTCATTCACTGTACAAGCAGTTCAGAGCACCCACTCCCTGCCCCCAGCCCCCTGAATAATGTACATTAGAGCTTTGGATTTAAAAGTCCTTTAAAAAACTGAATTATCAAATCACCATATGTATTAGTCATGTCTCTGTTGCTGTGATCAAAAACGCTGTGACCAAGGCAATTTACAAAAGAAAGAGTTTGTTTGGGCTTATGGTTTGAGAAGGTAGAAGCCCATCACGGGGTGGGGAAGGGAGGAACAAGGCAACAAGAGCAGTCATAGTGACTGGAACAAAAAGCCGAAGCTCACATCTCTCTGTGCAAAGCAGAGAGAGCAAACTGGAAATGGTTCAGGTCTTTAAATCTCAAAACCCACCACCAGTGGCATACTTCCTCCAGTAAAGCCATACCTCCTAAACCTCCCGAAACAGTGTCACCAACTGGGGTCCATGTGTTGAAATACATGAACTTACGAGGGACATTCTTTTTTTTTCTTTCTGTTTTTGGTTTTTTGAAACAGTTTCTCTGTGTAGCCACGCCTGTCCTGCAACTTGCTCTGCACACCAGGTTGGCCTCGAACTCACAGAGTTCCACCTGACTCCACCTCCCAAGTGCTGGGATTAAAGGCATGTACCACCATGCCTGGCTCAGCCAGACATTCTTATTCTCCGGATCACACCATATGACTACACCGCTCCCAAATGTATACCCAAGAGAATCAGCATGCCACAAAGATGCTCACATCATGGTTACTACTGTACTCGTAATGCTAGGTAATAAATGGAACCAGCCTAGATGTCCACCAACAGATGAATGAATAAGGGAAACATTGTAAATATGCACCATGGAATGTTATTCAGCTGTAAGGAATGAAATGAGGACATTGAATCTAGGGCTGTAAGAAACTGGACCAATGCTGGAGACTAACATGTAAAATGAACTAACTAACCTAGACCCAGGAGAACAAATGTTACATGTTCTTTTTGGTTTGCAAGATGTACATTTAAGCAAGTGGTGTGTGTGCATGTGTGTGCCTGCGTGTGCATGCGTCTGTAGGATATGAATGTCATAAGAATCCCCTGAAAGGGGAAGAACAGACATAAACAGGAGAGGAAGAGAAGCAGAGATGGTAAGGAAATCCCTGTGATGTGAAAGCAGAGTGGGGACAGCAATTAGGTGGGAGAAGGGGATAGGGGAGACGGGGGGGGGGGGGGGGGGGGGGGGGGGGGGGGGGGGGGGGGGGGGGGGGGGGGGGGGGGGGGGGGGGGGACAATGGAGGACAGTGGAGGAGGGGAACAAAAAATAAATAAATTATGATCTCATGTACGTTGGAAAATGTCATACTTAAGTATGCAAAACTTATTATTTTGCATTCTTAATTTAAAAACTTATAAGAGTTATGTAATAACTCTGAACTATTATAATTAAAAGATATTCTTGTAGGAAATAATTTAGGAAGCAAAATAAATAAATAAATCCTTTACCATCCTGTTTCATCTAAAAGTTTGAGATGCATCAAGTTACCAACTCAGCCAAGCTCCTGGCTGAGAGCAGGGCTTGGGATTCTGCATCTCTGGACCAGTTTGGGAAAAGAGGATCCTGACGTCAAAATCCCAAAGGATAAGAGGGATGGGAAGTGAACGCCTGTGGAGAAAGAAAGCTGGAGCCACGTGACAGGGCCCGGGAGGGAACCAACAGGATGAACAAGCTTTGGGGAGCAGAAACGACAGCGTGACTGTATTTGTTTTACTTTGATCGATGGCTATCTGGAAATTACAAGGGATGACATTAGACATCTGCCGGCGGTAGCAAGACAGTGAGCCAGAGGATGGAAGAGTTTCAGAAGAAAAATGTAAAGTCTGCCAGTCCCAGCAAAACTAGTGTGAGTGAGGAAACAGCAGGCGTGTCATCTCTTTAGATGACGGCCGCATTCACAGAAAAAGCCAAATCTGAGAGTGTCTGATTGATCGAACCAATCTTCCTGTGGCTTGGACGTGAAATATCCCCATTTAGAATCTATGCCCACCTATATGACCTAAGTCCACCTTAGTGCATCCACCAAGATGGCTCTTAGGTCCAAAGGGGTCGCAGAGATTGAATGCCTGGTGTCCCGATACAAACAGATCTCCACCTCAGCCAACCCTGATCCCGCAGGACTGACCACAACCTGATTCGAATTCCCAGCGTGAGCTCACAACTTCAATAGAAATCCGAAAACGACAAAAATAAGTACGAATGGGTCCCCCCAAACTCTATAGCATAGACAAGAAAAGGGACTCACCAAGACGCAGCCGCTGTAGTCCAGAAGCCGGTTTTAAGTGTGGAGTAAAGAGCTCGGACTGCAGGCTAGGGGCCTTCCAACACGAGGCCTGCCACGTGAAAAGAACCTGCCCTAGCTCGGTGGGAACCTCCAAATGTTAGGGATATTTCCTTAGCGAGCTCTCTGACGACGTAAAAATTCCCAATCAAGCCAAATCAAAACGAGCTGAACTAAGAAATATCCAGGTTTAATGGGAGGCCTGCGCTCTCAGGTGGCCCCGAGGGGAAAACCAGGAAGCCACAGGAACGCGACCCCTGGAGGATCACTTAAGTACCCTGGGGAGTGGTCAGGACCTGGCCTGCTGGGATTTGAAGTCCAGACCAGGCTTGGGGGCTGAGATAGATGTCAGGGACTGGGCCTATGCTCCCAACCTAACAGTATGAGCTTGTGGTCCCCAGCAGAGCACTATCTGAAATGCTGGGGGACCCTTAAGAGGAAGGGCCTCTCCAGAGGAAGTGGTTCCATAGAAGCAGAGCCTCAAGGTTTTTCTAGCCCTGCATCACTTCCTGCACAATCCCTGGTTTTTGAGAATACACCCAATCTGGCCCTCTACCTCGTGCTCCTGTCTCAGTGCCCCTACTGCTCCTGCCCCCCCCCCCCCCCCCCCCACACCATGATGGACTGTTTCACCTGGAATGGAAAACCAAAGTAATCCTCTTCCCATTTAATTGCGTTTGTCAGATTCTATACAAGGGTCCAGCTTTGTAATTTTGTAGCAGATGACCGATACTTTTCGTTTATAAAGAGTATACCTCTGTTTTACCTCACAGGAGGAAGATTGCAGCCCCAGGGTACATCCACCTCCTTGCATTGGGGCCTGTGCTGAATGAAGCACTGTAGCACCATGAAGTCCAAACTGTGGAGCCAAGATGCTCACCTCAAGGTGGGCACAAGACAAAAAGAGGAGATAAGGGTCTCCCATCCTTAATTCAGATCATGCCCCGATGACCCAAAACCCACCAGAAGGCCTCACCCTTTAAAGGTCAGCTGCTTCCTAGGAATGCCGGCTACCTTTAACAGAAAAGCTTTAGGCAAACATTGCAGATCAAAACTACAGCAGAGCAAAAACAGTGTCTTTGATGGGAAAAGGTTAAATGAGCCTCATGGAACCTTGGTGTGACTGCAGGATGCTTTGCTCTTGTTCAACTTGATTTTGTCTTTGCTTTTATAATCTAATTCAAAGAGTTAAGTTTTGATTATGTTGGATAATGTTCTTGTACACTGTAAAGATTTGTCACTCATATCGGTTTAATAAAATGCTGATTGGCCAGTAGTCAATCAGGAAGTATAGGCAGGGCAACCAGACTAAGAGAATTCTGGGAAGAGGAAAGACAGAGAGTCTCTCACCAGCCAGATACAAAGGAAGCAAGGTAAGAATGCCTTATTGAGAAAAGGTACCAGGTCACATGGCTAAACAAAGACAAGAATTATGGGTTAATTTAAGTTGTACCTGCTAGTTAATAATAAGCCTGAGCAATAAGCCAAATAGATTATAATTAATACAAGTCTCTGTGTGTTTCTTTGGGGTTAAATGGCTGCAGGATTGATGGGACAAAAACTTCTATTTACAAATACAAGTGAAAATATTAGGGGAGAATGAAACAGAGAGAAAGAAGGGAAGAGAAGCAAACAGAAAGAAAGGATCTGTAGGAAGCAATATTAAGAGTTCAAGTATGGAATTTGGGGTATGGTCTGAACTAGGGAAATGAGGAAATAAAAGAGTTTAATCTGAAAACAAGTTATAGTCACACCAATTATAACAGCGAGAACCAGCTGATTAAGAGATCTTTTCTCGTAAAGCAATAAAAACAACTTTTCTCCATCCTTATGGCCTAGCCCACTGTCTCCTAATCTTAGCTTCATCTGTAGCAGCATCCCTATGGTTTCATAAACAGGAATGCCCAGGCTCAACCATGCAAGCTTTTCCCCAGCGTCGCTGAGTGGAGCCCTAGCATCAGTAGGTTTAAAGGCTCCCCAGGTGAACCTAATGTGCAGCTAGTGCTAAGAGCCACTGAGCTCGTATACTGTCTCCAGCTCATTTCATGGCTTCATTTCTGCCCTCTGAACGTCCTCCCCCTTGTTAACTATTATAGGAGGACTGGGTCATTTAAATCTTGGTGCGTTTTATGCTGAATTTTGATAGAGTCTAGCACATTCTGTGAGTTCAATATCTTCCATCCCTTATTACCTGTCATAACATAGTCATGGCCATATCCAGTATATTGTCCTATCTCTTGATAAAAAAAGAAAAATAGTGATTTGGTACATTATTGGGTGGAAATGATAACCTGGTTTTATGAACCTCATGTAACCCTTCTGTGACTGCATAATGGCTTGCCATTGTTTGACTTGATTTTTTTTTTTTTCATGGTGACTCAGACCTGTAATCTCAACCCTAAGAAGGAAGCAAGAGAAGAATGGCCAAGAGTTCCAGGTAAGCCTGGGCTACACAGTGAGTTCCAACTCAGGTTACAGGATAAGACCCTGTTTCAAACATTCAAAGCAATAGTAATATCAATAATAATAACCTACTTGAACAACCATTTGGGGATTAAACCTGAAGGAAGAGGCAAGTACTTAAAACAGGCATTGCTCTCAGAACTTTTCACTGAAGCTGTCTTTCAGAAGTCAAGTTAGTCACTTGTTACTAACAGAATAAAGAATTCTGAAAGTGAGTTGCACTGCTTGATTTTTCTTTAACAACTGACTTTGAAACCTTTGTCAGTTTCTTTCATTTCTTTAAAACTGGTTGAATACCTAGGGCGTCTTAGATACTTTTTCAGATGTGAGGATGCTGGCAGAGTGGGTGAGGAGGGCTTTCTTTACTCAAAGAGAGAAAGATAAGTGCAGAGACATTCAGTGGTTCCGAGTTTTAGTTAGGTTATGGGAAAGGCCCCTGTCTTTCCCGGTCTTCGGTACAGTCGCGTTTCATTGGTACTGTTTCAAAGTCCATTCATGGATTGCATTTTTTAATAACTAACAACTTCAAGTGATACAAGACTAAATAAAACCATTCATCTTCTCATTCTTCCTTTCCATCTGCCTAATTTCCCACTCCCACCCACTGAAGTCACCGTGGTTTCTTTCTTGAGTATCTTCCTGGATTATTTTTGTGGCTACTCAAATTCAACTACAAATATATTCTTATTTCTCCGGTTTTTTTTTTTTTTTTGGCACTATTCTCCATCTGTTTTTCATTCAGAAATATTGGAGGAGCGTCCTCCTTTCTCAAAACACCTGAAACCTCTAGAAGAGAAGCCAGTGCCATCTCAGCCATCTCTCCATCCCCTTCCAATATTTTATTGCAAAGCTGCCTGGTTACTCTCAGATGTGTCACTTTGGCACATACACATTCAGTTTATCTGAAAGCTAAGGCTCTTGTAAGTGTAGTTCAGTTACTGCACCTTCTAAAGATCTTGTAATAATGTTTTCAGTGATTTCCTTCAAATGTATTCCAGGCAGACAATTCCTAGGTTGAACTATAGAAATATTTTAAAGTCTTCTTAGGTATTTACTGAGTCATTACTGGATAGAAAGTACTGTCTTAGTTAGGGTTTCTGTTGCTGTGAAGAGACACCATGGCCATGGCAACTTTTATAAAGGGAAATGTTTAATTGGGGCTGGCTTATAGTTTCAGAGGTTTAGTCCATTATCTTCATGATGGTGTGTAGACTGACATGGTGCTGGAGAAGGAGCTGAGAGTTCTACATCTGGATCCACAGGCAACAGGAAGTAAACTGTATCCCACACTGGGTGTTGCTTGAGCATATGAGACCTCAAAGCCTTCCCCACAGTGACACACTTCCAACAACAAGGCCATACCTACTTGAGTAAGGCCACACCTCCTAATAGCACCAGGCACTATAGGCCAAGCATTCAAATGTAAGAGTCTTTGGGGCCATACAATTCAAACCACCACAATTCCCAATTTATCTTCTCTCTTGCATAGTATATATTATCCATTCACTGATGATTGTAAGTGCTGGAAAACATACCATCCTGCTGTCAAATAACCTATGTTCACACTAATGTTATAGTACATTTTATAGTCTAAATTTTACTATGTATTTATTAGAAATTATATAATTAGGGACTTGCTTATTCATTTCTTGTACAATTTTGAAGAGTTTTAATTTTTCTATTCATTTATAACAAATTAATATTTTTTTATTTTATTTTTTTATTGAAAAGAAAAAAATTCAAAAAATTTCCTCCTCCTCCCATTTCCCTCCCCCCCCCCCCCCCCCCTTTCCCCCCCCCCCACTTTTCTCCTCCTCCCTCTCCAGATCAAACAGCAGTCAGGGTTCCCTGCCCTGTGGTAAAGCCAAGGTCCTCCCCTCTCCATCCAGGTCTAGGTAGGTGAACATTCAAACTGGCTAGGCTCCCACCAAGCCGGATCATGAAGTAGAATCAGAACCCCTTGCCATTAACCTTGGCTTCTCATCAGTCCTTATTGTTCGCCATGATCAGAGAGAACCCAAGAAAAAACATATAGTTATTATCCTCTTGGCTAAGGGAAGTAGACAAAATTGCCGGGGAGAAAATTGAGACCTTGGGGGTGGGGTGGGTTGGGGATAAGGGGGGACTGGGAGAGAAAAGTGAGAAGGGGAGGATTGGGGGATCTTGGGGAAACAGGAAGATTGGGATAAAGGAAGGTTGGATAGGGGAGCAGGGAAGCACATATCTTAGTTAAGGGAGCCACCTTAGTGTTGGCAAGAGACTTGAACCTAGAGTGGCTCCCAGGAGCCCAAGGCAATGTCCCCAGTTACTCCCTTGGGAAGCTGAGGATAGCGAACCTGAAATGACCCTATCCTATAGCAATACTGACGAATATCTTCACCATAGAACCTTCATCTGGTGATGGATGGAGATAGAGACAGAGACCCACACTGGAGCACTGGACTGAGCTCCCAAGGTCCCAATGAGGAGCAGATGGAGGGAGAACACGAGCAAGGATGTCAGGACCACGGGGGGGTGCACCCACCCACTGAGACAGTGGGGCTGATCTATGGGGAGCTCACCAAGGCCAGCTGGACTGTGACTGAAAAATCATGGGATAAAACCGGACAAATTAATATTTTTAACAATAATAATGACTTATGCTTACTAAGCCCTTGTGTGTTACAGATGCTGGGCCATATATTCTTAATGGATCCTGTGGATTGTGAACTGTTTATGTGAGTTTGGTATGTGTCTTTAATTCTGTTTTAAGGCCATTTCCTTAAAAAAATAGAGAAACTTTTAAGATTATGTAATAAATTAATACAGTTTTGTTTGATTTCATGTACAAAAACTATCTAAGTCACACTAAAATTAAATTAGCATACTAGTTCTCATAGACATTCTAATAACTTTTTAAACCGAAATTAATCACAGTATTTCTAAATAGCCACCTACTGTGTGACATTTACAAAAACAGTTGGAGCTAGAGATGTAGTTTGATGTGGGATGCCCTTCTGTATGTGTGTTTGTAGCAGAGACTGCTTGTTCGTTCCTGGCTGCCCAGACCCAAATAATCACACAGAAACTATATTAATTACAAAACTGCTTGGTTGATATCTTAGGCAAATTCCTAGCTATCTCTTACATCTTAAATCAATCCGTTTCTGCTAATCTATGTATAGGCACAAGGCTGTGGCTTATTGGTAAGGATACAGCATCTGTCTCCTTTGGCAGCTACATGGCAAAGTAGACTCTGTCTACTCTCTCTGTACATATCTCTTCAGGTTTTCTGCCCAGCTTTACTCTGTTAAACCATTGGCTGAAAGCAGCTTCTCTACGAACTAATAACAATAAAACATATTCACAGTATACAGAGGGGTATCCCACATCATGTGTTGCTTTTATTGGTTAATGAATAAAACTATTTTGACCAATGGCTTTCTGTGGGATTATTCGAGTGTAGGCAACTGGGAAACGAAAGTGCAATCTCTGACTACAGTAGTTCAGTCATGGAGCAGTTGCCTAGTATGTATAGAGCCCTGGGTTCTAGCCTCAACATCACAGAAGAAAAAGAGTGAGAAGAATGGAGGAAACAAGAAACAGAAAAATCAACTGTACCCTTGTGTTGCGATGTATAGACCAGGATGACCTGAAACTCACTATGTAGTCCAGGCTGGCCTTGAACTCACAGCACCCTCCCAAGTGCTGGAACTACAGGCATGAGCCACCATACTAGCTCATGTCGTCATTATAAAACTACTTTTATAAATACAGATAACTAGCAATGGAGAAAATTAAGGTCACCCACAATTCCCTCAACCTGAGACGATCTCTGCCAGCATCTGGAGCCAATCTCCGTGAGTTTGCTATATATAATTACATCAGTACACACACCATATTGTGGGGGGTTGTTTGTTTTTACAAAAATGTCATTATTGTACCATGCATATATTTTGTAAACCTTTCTGTTCCTTGATAGCTACATAGAGTGACTGGCACTCTCCTTTGTCTGTAACTCTGTGCCCACTTCCTCGTGGCCGGCTAGGAAAGGGAAAAAGACTCTATTGATGTCACTTTCCCTCTTATGGTGTGCAGAAATTTTCCAGTAGAGTCCTCACCTGCCCCTGTGCATCAGCTCAGTTTCCTGAAGCAGCGTAATCCCATTGTTCCTCAGAGACATCATTTCTTCAAGGGCATACCTGCCCGTGAGGAGAGACTAAGCAAGGGTGCCAATGACTTTCCTGCCTTAAGGGAGACAAGTCAAAAGAAAACAGACCACTTTCTGTGCCAGGCATGGTTTGAAATGGTCTGCTGGCCTGGGTATCTCCACAGCTTGCCTTCCGAGCTCCTGTCTTCCCACTAACGCAGCCTTCTGTGCTCCACCCTTGGCAGCATTTTTAACTTCTGCCCATATTTGTTTCTTAACAAAATTGAGAACATAATTGGCTCTTCCACAGAGCTAACCTTACGTTTATTCTAGCTGCTACACGGGGATAGACGGGTCTATCAATTATGAATGCCTTCGTGTGTGCAGAGGCAATGGCGGAGCAGTGGTAAGCTTACCTTCTTCTGGAGACTTACCCTTATAAATAAATAATGAGATGTTTCTCTGAGATGCCTTCAGCAAAGGTGGGAGGGGTGGGGCATTCCTTCTAGATATTAAGTGTAAAATCTAAATGAACAGCTCAGAACCTATCAGAGTTTCTGAGAAACACAGGAAAGCAGACAAAGTGATTCCAAATCTATTTCCAGACTGTGTGCATGAAATAAAATACTTCACTTAAAAATATTAAAGATATTATCATATGATGTCTCTTATGATATGATGCTCCACTCCACCATCACCTGTCTAGTGTTACATCACAAAGCTGTGCTAAATTTAGTGACTTCATTCATCAAGAGTGATCAAAACCAACGGCATATAGGATCCATCATGAAAATGTACCATTTTCCTCTTGCTTCAGATAATTGATATTAACCTTGCATATGTTAAGCCTAGATACTAAATCAAAAAGCTCCCTGAAATAGTGGCCAGTAGGCCTCTGAGCTGGCCATTTTCTGGAGAAGGATTCCAGTCTCTTGCAAGCGTAGAAAATGCTTTGTGGTTACCACTAGGGGGCAAATAGCCTCTGGGACTTCACTTTGACCAAAGGATATCTCTGCCCAGCTGGCCAGTTTCCATGTCTCAAGTGACATGCTTTTAAATCTTGCATTACCAACTCTTGATCAACCCACAGGCATAGCAAGCAAGACCTTTGTGCTAAGGCAACATCTAAATGTCTCTCCTTTCCCTCCCCTTTTGGAAGACACATTTCTTTCCTGAGTATATGGACTGCAGACCTCCCCTGCCCAATCCACTCTCTTCTAGCAATTGAGCCCTCGGTCTGCAGCAAGGTGGCCTTCGAACATTGCTACTCTCTGTCCTTTTAGACCTTAGAATGGCACACAAATGCCTTCCTTCCTCCTTCATTTCTGAATACCTTTCAGGGCTTCCTGCCACTCCCAGCTCAGACTTGCAGGCTGTTCCTAGAGAACACTGTTATTTCACGTGTTCCCATCTTTCCTAAAGCTGTGCTTCTCTCTGGAATTGAAAACTCAGTTCAAAGTCTAGTCTCTGCTGCTCCTTCTCCCCCACTCCACCGCTTTCCTTTTACGAAACAGTATATTTAACTCTTGTGCCTTCACCCTCCTCTATGATCACGCTGCCATTACCGTTACAGCCACCAGAATATAAGCATTCACTGTGCTTTGAAATACTTGCTCAACTACTGTTTCTTTGCTATAGAGCCATGGAGAATCAGCCAAGAGTTCTAGAAACAGAAAAGAAGAAAGATGATCCTCTCCTCCCTGGGAATCAGTGACTGAGAGGTATGAACCTTAAAAACGGTCTTTCTGCCTTTCAGAAAGAAGGTAGGAGGTGTCTCTGAATAAAAATGTGGGTTTTGTTGCTGGTTTAAAAAAAAAGCAATTGGGGCTGGGCAGTGTTTGCCTATGCCTTTAATCCCAGCACTCAGGAGGCAGAGGCAGCCAAATCTCTGAGTTCGAGGTCAGGCTGCTTTACAGAGTTCCAGGACAGCCAGAGCTACACAGAGAAAACCTGTCAAACCTGTCTCAAAAAAAAAAAAAAAAAAAAAAAAATTTGGGAATTTTGATCCAAAGGAGGTGTTTGAAAGTTGTATGCCTTTTGAAGGGGAAATCATGACTCAAAGATGGGCAAGCAGTACCAAGTGGCAGCTGCCAGGCAGGGAGCCTTGGAGAAAAGCCACAGCGCAGGCACTGTTGTCGGAGGTGGCCTCACCAGCGGGTTCTCTGCTTGAGTGGGTGTTTCTGTTTAAGCTCATGTTCTGAATTTTTCATCCCCAGCTTCTAGTTCCATTTTGGTAGGTTCTGGAAACCTTCCAGGTCAGACTACCAAACTCGATGAAGTATGTCACCAGAAACACATCCTAGAGAATTTTTTGCATCTGGCTCTTACCCCTCCTCTCCCTCTTCTGCTTCCTATTATGGTTGGGTGAATAACAGTACCCCTACCACCATGATATTCTTCCTACATACCCTGGGGCCAAGAGCATGAACAAAACCTCCAAAACTATGAGCCAAAACATGATCATCTCTTTCATGTTCCTTCAGAACAAGTTACAGCAGCAAGATGTCTAATAAAGTGGGAATTCCACCTCCATAAGAAAACAACCACCAAATAAGGTTCAAGGCCCATGATCAAGTTCTTTGTTCTATTTTTTTTTTTTTTCAGGGAAAACCAAACTCTTCCACACTGCCAAGGGAAATCAGGAGACACTCATGAGACAAGAGGACTATTGAGGAGGAATGAAGACTAAAATGTAATGTGCTCTTCTAGATGGACTCTGGGACAGAACAGGGGCGTTTGGGGGAGACTAAGGGAATCTCAATGAGCAGAGCCCTTAGTTCCTAACACTGCAAGTTCATTAGCGCTAATTACACATACCACGCTAAAGAAAGATGTTGGTCATCATGGCCAAGTAGGTGCCGAGTGCATGGGATCTCTGTCTTTACAGCATCTCCGCAAGCTGAAAACCGTGTTTAAAAAGAGGAGGATGAGGAGAAGGGAAGATGGAAGGAGGGAAGAACAAAGAGAATGGAAAGAATAAGGACACGGAGCGGCCTGGAAGACATCTCCTTCAAAGACCTGAGGGTGCTGGCAGGTCTCAGGACACCTCACCCCAAACCCTTCTCCAGCTTAGAGACTGAGGCACTCTCACAACTGGATCTCCAGTTCCAAGAGCTTGTTTTAACATTTGAAAATTACATTATGGGCTGGGGAGCTTGGTAAAATATTCACCCTACAACCATGAGGACCTGGGTTCAATCCCCAGCCCCCATGTAGAAATGCCAGACACAGTAGTGTGTGCTTGTAATCCCAGGACTAAGGAGGCAGAGACAGGAATTCCTTGGGGCTCACTGGCCAGCCAAGTCTATCCTAATTGGTGAGCTCTCAGGTGATGAGAGACCCAGTCTTAAAAGAAGTGCATTATAATCTGAAAATGACGTGGGTGGTTGTCCTCTGGCCTCTGTATGCAAATCCACACATACACATGTATATGAACATGTGAACCCACACATACCCAAACATATACACATAGTCACACATCAAAAATAAAAGAATGTTGTATGACAAAATCTTACTCTAAATGCAGAAAATGTCAACTCCACCAGGACCATTTTCCCCCTGAAATTAATCTAGAGGAAAAGCACCTTTATAAAAAATAGTTGTTAAAGTCAAGGCCAAAAATACACAGAGATCAAGTATGTATGATATGAATAGTTGAAAGAAAAGAACAGAGGCTTAATTTCTTTTTCATCGGACAAAAAGGAAACATTGGACTTTTGTGACTACTACTGTTTGAGGAACATAGGCTAAAGGTGGAAGTGCTCACATACTTGGGCTGTAGAAGTCATTGAATGTTCATCTCATGGAAATCCCTTGACCAACGGCAGTGTAGACATCTCCCCTGCGAGGGGGGTTTCAGAGCAATCAATATAGACACTGCAACTTTCAGTTTTCGTATTTCTGATATTTGTCCTCAACATGGTAAAGTCTGGTAAAGATTTAGACTTTTAAAAAAGAAACTGTTGAAGAGAGGAAAGAGATGACTGCCATGTTTAAGGAGAACTTGGTGCCTTGACTGCATGTCTGTGCAGTTTTAAATGGTTCATCAGATATTTTAATTCTGAAGGTTTCTCTTGGTTCATTATTACCGTTTCTAGTTCTCTGCATGTTAGTGTAATTCTAATTGTGGTGTGTGTGTGTGTGTGTGTGTGTGTGTGTGTGTGTGTGTGTATGCATATGTCTACCTTGATGTCAGTCCTCAGTGACCTGGACCTCACCAAGCAGGCTAGGCTGGCCGGCCATCTGTCTTCACTTTCCCAGTAAAGGGATTGCAACTGTGTACTCAAAGTCTGGCTTTTTACTGGGTGCCAAGGATCTGAACTCAGCCCTTCTTGCTTGTATGGCAAACACTTTGCCAACTGAACCATCTCTCCAATTCTATAATTTTAATATCTTAAAAAGTAACTTTAATGCCCATTCTTTCAAAGCTCCATTATCTTGATCTCACTGTGAATCTGTTTCTGTTGTCTGTTTTCGTTTTGTTTTTTAGTCAGATTCTGTCTTCTTGTTTGCATGGTTCTTTCCTACTGCCTGAAATTCTGTGTGGATATTGGCAAGAGAATCAGTACAGCATGGCCTCTCTGCAGAGAGAATATGCACACTATTTCATCAGACAGCTAGGCTGAGGGCACAGGACCTCAGAACACCTTAATCCTGGGATCACAGTCACCTAGGGTGTGGAATAATAGCTGATCTCCTTCTCATTCAGGGAGGCATTTACTTGCCTCCAGTACTGGGGTTGCTCACGCCATTAGTGTCCACTCCTCCCTTAGTTTTCTTCACCTGGACTACAGCTTTCAGATTCAGCAGCCACCTTTAGGGAAAAAGTGAACCCAGATTCCAGCTTCACCTCAGCCATTACTTGTTTCCTCTGAAACTCGGGTTGGGATTTGATCCCTAAGGGAAGAGTGGCAAGAGGCTAAGGGCTTTTTAAGGAAATAAAGGTATTTTTACGGCAGTGGGTTTGTCACAGAAAAATTGGGTGGCCCTAAAGCACAGCCCCCTCTTGAAGTTTGCCTCCTCCACGTGTGGCCACATGCCCTGTGTTTGATCATGAGCTCAAAGTGACACCCAGTCTTCACTGGAAGATTAATAGCTGCCAACATGATGCTCTTGAACTTTCCAGCTTCTAGAACTTGAACCCAACTAAATTTCTATAATTATAAATCTCCAATCTCAGATATTGTGGTATAGCCACAGAAAACTAAGACAACCTGCGTGGGCATTTATCAGGCGCGTGGCTCCATTTCTCCCGCTGTCTTTGTGGCTTTGCAACAGTGTTTCATTTGGAGGCTGTTTCTATTATTATTGTTGTTTAATATTTAATTATCTCCTCTAGCTATTCACCATGGTCTAAAAGCACGGTATTTCATTGGTAGAAAAGATTATGCACACACAATATCCATTACTTTTTTTTACTGTCAATAAAAACCCCTGGTAATTTGAACAACATCAACCAAGCCCAAGATACTTTTTTATGTCACAAAACTTAGATAACCCAGGCTGGGCTGAGGTTTGGCCTATAAAATTCTCACCTTGAAAACATGAGGACCTGAGTTTGATGCCCCAGACCCCACTTTTACAGACATGGAGGTTTGTGCTTGTAACCGCCATGCTGAGAAAGTGGAGTTCGCTTGCCAGCCAGCCGAGCCTATTTGTAAGTTCCAGGCCTACAAGAGACCCAGTCTCAAAAAATTAAGATGAGTAGTGTCTGAGAAGACCTGAGGTTGACCTCAGGCTTACACCCTCACACACACACACACACACACACACACACACACATACATATACACTCACATACACATTCACACACATGTGCACACGCACATGTATATAAACACACACATACATGCACACAGAGACAGAAACACACATATATCAACATTAGATAACCCTCAGAACTAAAGAAATTTCTGTTTAGATACTGCAATTGGAGAATAGTCCATAATTTGACTTTTACAATACACTATGAAATAAGTTTGCATCCACAAACACTTCTCTTTCAAAGTCACACATTCTAACAGCAGAGCAACTGAACAATGGCAATGCACATCGATCACGTGAAGACTTGCAATCTCTACTTTAATTGAAGCGCATTTCTGTATTCACATAATCAAAATAACACATGGAATTTTGCAAAACTTGGCTTGGCAATCACAGTTCTTCAGTCTGGGGAAAAGCAAACATTCTCATGCTATCTGTGACCAGCTCGTCACTCTGTTTCCCATTATGGACTATTTGAGCAGATGCCCAAAGCAGCCACTGCCCTAACTGGATGAAGATGCCAAGATGAGTGAGACTCAGCCCTTAACTGGAGAAAAAGAGAGAAGAAACTGCACCCCTTTAATTGTTGATATAGGTTACAGTTGCTTGGTCTTATTGTCAATAATCAAAAATTTTGATTTAGTTAAAAAGAGATGTATCGCTGGGTGGTGGCGGCGCATGCCTTTAATCCCAGGGGGGCATTTGCTACAGCCAGACAGGAACCCTCATTCTCTCACCATTCACCAAAGCAACCCCTGACTCCACGACCTCTGGCCAGAGTTCTCGACCCTGTGTAGGAGCCCTAAGCTTCTTTTCTCGGCAGTCAAAGAAAGCTTAAGTTAGCAACTGTCAGTTAAACGTGGTGATCACAGATGGACCAGACCATGGGGCCGTAGAGCTCCGAGGCCAGCACTCAGCACATAACTGGTTCTCGGTGATTTGGTTGCATTACTCAATAAAAGAAAGATATTGATAATTAACATGGCCACAGCTCTTCTCACCTTTCTCGCTGAGACTTTCATTTGTGTATCTGTTATGGGAGCCATTTGGACATTGCTCTTATTTTATGTGCACTGTCCTTACCTAGAGCTGAGAGTCTCCACACCCCTCGTTAAGCTGGAAAGTCGTGGGAGGGTCACTTGGAGTCCCCACGTGACAGTGCTCAACAGAAGAGCAACAAATAAAAGTGGCCTCTGATATAAATTAGCATTAACATTATAATAAAATAAGCACATAGGCTTACCAAAGTATGGCCTTACAGCTTATCATCAGCACAACTGATGAACAAAGACATTTAAATAAAAACTCAGTGATGTGAAATATCAGGTCGTTTGCCCAAGTGCCTGCATGTCTATGCTGTAGGGAATCTAAACTTATAGGAAAATCATAAGGTGTTCCATTCTTCTCCAAGAGCACCACCTAACAAGGGAGCCTTTTTTCCTCCAGAGCCGTCAAGAAGAGCCTTATCTGTAAGATTGTACAAAAATATTCTTGCAACTCAGAAGCTGGAATCCACAGCCAAAAGGGACCCATGGGAGGAAAGACCTGCAGGAACAACCTAGCTGAGAAGTGTTTTATGTGACCTAGACATAGGAACAGTTCAGACCCACGCCAGGTTTCTGGGTGGCTGTCAGAACTGTTTTCTGCTTATCACTGGGGGGGGGGGCAGAATTCCAGGTGACCTCACAGACCACCTGGCAAGCAGCTGAATATTCCCTGGGTAAAGCAGAGGAGATGAAAGAGGGCAGCTGATAGGAGGAGTTTTAAATTACAGCTCTTAGGTCTCAGTGTGCAGGCTAAGGGATGCTCCGAGCACCCCAACCACAAAGAGCTCTGCCAGAAGACTGGCTCTACAGTGTATCTTAATCAGAGTTCCGTTGGTCGGTCCATCCATTGACCCTGTTTACAAGGGAATCCAGGAACATACACAAGCCAGACAACGGGGGAGGGCTTTTACTTACAAACTTTGGTTTGGGGCTTTTGTTTTTGTTGTTTTTATCTGTTTCTGTGGTTGTTATTGTGTTTGAGACAAGGTCTCAGAATGTAACCCAGACTGGACTGTTACTAGTTAGCCCAAGCTGACCTTGAACTCACATCCTCCCACAAGCTTCTGTTGCAGCCATGCCCCACCCTGCCAGACTGTACTTGAAGCCTTTTGGGAGAACCCTTCTTCCACGTGTTCTTCCGTGTGGGAAGCAGACACATTGCTTTAGCTCTTTCAGCTCTCAGGTCACTGAAAACTGAAAGACTTGAAGAAATGACTGGATGATGTTCCACCAAAATTGCCAGGTTCTCGTCCATATTTGACTACATCAAATGGAAACACTTCTTTCTGCCACGCGTAGGTAAGAGGTAGGTAAGTCAGCTCCCATTTCTGATGAGGTCTTTCCTAGAGAGTGAAGCTTCCAGCCTGCCTCGTAACATCAGCTGACCTGATTGCTCCACCTATAGCCTTCTCCCTTGGCTTTCTCTTCTTTTTCTTGGTGGCCACTCTTTCAACACATCTTGGATGTTGTTCTTCGTTTTCTCCCAAACGTATGGACAGGTACATGCGTAATGTAGAGCTCCTTCCTTGAACCGGAAGCCCTTCTCTAGCTAAGGTCGTTTTCTAGAACATGCATAACGAGTTAGTTGTTCTTGTTGCTGTAACAGAGTACTTAACAAAAGTCATCTAAGGAAGGAAAGATTTATTCTGGCTCACAGTTTGAAGGTACAGTGCATCATAGGAGAGACGGCACGGCAGCGGGAGCACGAAGCAGCTGGTCACACTGTGTCCACAGTCAGGAGACAGAGAGAATGCTGGGACTCACTCTCTTCCCTTTGTAGCCATTGATGCTTGAAGACGGGTAGTCTTAAAGGCGGGTCTTCCCGCTTGAATTAAGTCTCTCTGGAAATGCTCTCACAGGCATGCTCAGAAGCTGGTCTCCTGGGTGATCCTGAGATTTGTCACATTGGCAATCATGATGAACCAGACATACAGTTCACTCGGAGATGATGGGCCCAAGTGTGTACCTCCAGCACAAACAGTGACTTGACCTCTTTAGTGACGTGTCCAGACCTCCCCAGTACCACTGTTTGCATGCTCATCTTTATTTGGTAAGTGCAGAGCTTAGCCATTCTGCATCCAACCCTGTTCCTTTCACGGAAGTTCCCATCAGCAAATAGCAACACCAATTCCAGTGGTTAAAACCAGTTCTACAACATTGTCTTTGATCTCTGGTTTCTTTCCTTCCTTCCTTCCTTCCTTCCTTCCTTCCTTCCTTCCTTCCTTCCTTTTTTCTTTCTTTCTTTCTTTCTTTCTTTCTTTCTTTCTTTCTTTCTTTCTTTCTTCCCTTCTTCCTTTTTCTAAGAAAGAAGCTTTATTAGGGGCCTTCACTCCCACTACTTCCCCAGAACTAGGATTTGTGAGTTTTCTCTTTCCCCAGAAAAATCTTGCAGATTTTCTCCCGAGTCATTTGTTCCATCTTCGGATAGCTGATTAATTACAGAGGCTATGTGGTTCGCCTTCAGAAAAAGGACGCGTTGTTTATAACCTAGTTTTAAAATGAAGTATGACAGATGACCTGCTTTCCTGACTTCTCATTCTGCCGAATTTCAAGGTCTCTTTAGGGCGTGAGTTCATGTTCTCATCAAAGTCCGTCATCGGAACCAGGGCTCTCTCCTCGCTGTGGCTGGCTCAGATCAGCCACCATGCCATGGCTACTCAGAGATTGCTCTGTCCCAGGAGTTTTCCAAAGAGAAACTCGGCTGGGAAATCCCCTTTCCCTTCTCAGACACTGTATTTGGAGGGTCAGCTTACCCTGCTGCCCTAAGCATTTCAGTATTTATTTTTAAAATAATTTCTAACTTTAGGATTGAAAAGATGGCTCACGAGTTAAGAGCACTCTCTTACAGAGGACATGGGTGTTGTTCCTAGCACCAGCGTGGTGGTTCACTACAACCCGACTCCAGTTCTAGGGGATCTGATACACTCTTCAACAACTGTGAGCACAGTGTACTCTTGGTGCCCGTTTGTTCATGGCAAAACACCAACACACATTAAAAAAAAATCTGCCCACTTTGTTGTTGTTTGAAAATACACCATGTACTTGAATAGTCCCATTTAAAATGATAAACAAGTTATATTTACAAGAGGGCTAATGTAAAGGTGTGTGTGTGTGTGCATGCATGGGCATGTGTGTGTATCTTTGTTCTGAGATAATCTCTCTGAATTGTGTTTGTACCTTATCTATATGTAAAGCTACTTTCTAGTAATAGTACATAGTCAACCAGTAGTCAATAAATAAATGAATTTGTTGACCCTACTACCATTCAGTGACAACAGGCACTATGAGCTGTTATCACCATGTTCACCGTCACCATCACCATCATTACCGTCATCATTCATCTCTACCTTGTTCCCTCCAGTGCATTGCCACACACAATATTTTGACTCGTGAACTTTTGCCTAAAAAATTCTGTCATGAATTATCCACATTTTATAGTCTTCATAAAACCCCCCTTGTGTAGGCCAGGCAGTGGTGGCGCACACCTTTAATCCCAGCACTCGGGGAAGCACAGGCAGGCAGATCTCTGTGAGTTCGAGGCCAGCCTGGTCTACAGAGCAAGTTCCAGGACAAGCTTCAAAGCTACAGAGAAACCTTGTCTCAAAAAAAACAAAAAAACAAAAAACAAAAAAACAACAACAACAAAACTATGTATAATATTTAAAAATATTTGCTGCTAAACTTGGCTGTTGATTTTTTAAATGTTATCCTTAATTCACTGTCTCTTAGTCTCATGTAACATCACAACTGGAGACGGTACCCAGATGCTTGCATTTAAAGCAATAACTACTCAGGAGATTGTGCACAACACCTGGGGACCATGTAGCCCATTCTCAATTCAACTCCTGCCATTTTGCCAAGGCCATTTCTGTGCCAATGGTTTTTTTAAGATGATGTAAGAGAACTTCATTCATCACTTTGTAAAGTAACCCATGTTTGTACAGTGTAATTCCTAGGGTCTATTTTTTTTTAAAGTTTCACATTTGTGTGTGTATGTGCATACACGTATGTGTGTGACATGTATGGAGGTCAAAAGACAGCTGTGGAAGTTGGTTTTGTCCTTCCACTATGTGGATCCTGGGGTTCAAACTGAGGCTACCAAGCTTGGTGGAGACTTTCTTTTACCTGCTGAACCGTCTGTCTCACCAGGCCCTTTGGATCTGTTGACAGAATAAAACATATATTTGCTATTGTTTGACTGAGTCTCCCAAAGTCAATACGTTGGATACTCAAGCCTCAAAAATGCAGCAGTCCCGGGAGGTGGGACCTCTAAGGGCTGTTTGAGTCAGGGGATGACACTCTAATAAGAGACTGAGTATTGGGGGAGTTGACTAGTTGATTCGGAAGTGGTTTCTTTAAGGAAGGACTATTCTTATCCACTCTTGGGTGTTCTATCTTTGTCTTTCTGCCATGCATGGCACAGATACAACAGCAAAGCCTTCATAATGAACTTCCAGAGGTATGAGCCAATCAGTGCCTTCTTCTCATTATAAATTATTAAGCCCATGCTATTATAGTATTGTAACACAAAACAAACCAAAGCATTATAATAATAATGCTATCATCACCATCATCATTTGCTATTATAGAAGCTTCTGTTTCCAGGGAAAATGGAAGGGCTAGGTTAATGAATGAATGATAATTCTAAGAAGTCACATCTCCTCAGGACTTAAGTACTTTGTGTGTCTGAAAAGGATGCAGGAGGGAATAAAGCAGGTTCTGCACTGTGGTCCTATGTACCACAGTTCTACAGGAGCTGCCTGTTTCCCTGACTTAATTAGAAGACCAACCCTGGTCATACAACACCCTTGTCTATGAAGCAAGTTGTGGCAGATTCCTGTTTAGGGCTCTATAACCTGGACTTTTTAGTGCCTAATGTCAGTAAAAATTTGTCAAATGTCCAGAACTCATCTGTACAACAGGGCCCTGGGGTGGTGGCTCTAATTTCCTTATGCAGGTTATGGAAATTAGAATGGCTCTTTTGGATCCATCCTCGGTGTTCTGAGACTGCCGTTAGACGGGGCCTCATCGGGGCTGATTTTATGTTTCCTTCTCAGAGGACAACCGAGGAACTAATAAGGAGCTGTGCCAGGTGACACAGCAGTGGCAGAGCTTTGCTTTTTCAGTGACTTTTATCTCCTCACTCCTTTCCTTTATATTGTTTGTTTGTTTGTTTAATAGAGCATACTGGCCATCTCTTTAAATTTATTCAAATGACTCAAAAGCCCAGAGAGAGTGCTGCTGTTACTGATACATAGCATACTGGTCTTGTAATAATATAATCATATTTGTACATATGTATAATTTGAATTTTTAAAAAAAACTTTGGCTGTCAATTTCTAGGAAAATCCCCACTTTATCATGTGGAGTCGGCATCATGCAAAAATGAACAGCCATAGTGGTCTGAAGATGTGACTTTTTTTTCTATTTGTTCACTAGTAAGCACTGTATTAAATATATAAGATCTTAGTTACATGGGTTTGATGACAGAAACTAACACTCTCTAAAGAACACCAAATGATGCAGCCAGTATCTTGCATGGTGTAGACGAGGCCAGTGCAGGACAGCAATGCTCAAGGCACAGGCATCAAGCTGGATGCTTTAAAATAAACACTGAGCATTTTGCAACATGAGATATTAGTATCACTGATCCTGGGCAACCATATTTATCACCACTGTGCTCATTCATCTCGTGACTGCTGACCTACCTAAGTGACCTTAGGTACTTAAAAGTGCACGTGAGGGCTGGTGAGATGGCCCCGTGGTTAAGAGCACTTGCTGTTCTTGCAGAGGAGCTGGGTTTGGTTCTCAACACATACATGAAAACTCACAACTGTCGGTAACTCCAATCCCAGGGGCTCAGATACCTGCTGGCTTCTGTGGGCACTGGGCATGCATGTGCTCCACAGATATGTATGTGGGCCAAACATCCGTACATATAAAATAAAAACAAATAAAACTTTAAAAGTATAAACTAGGGAAGCCTTTTACTACAACTAAAATTTCAGAGCCACTGAAGTCTTCAGATGAAGAGAAAACACTGTGCGGTGATGTAAGAAGATGGTGAGGCCATAGAACCCTGCATCTGGAAGTGACCTAGATAATTTCCAGCCAAACTCCCAAGCATACATATCAGAATGCAGAGCAAATTCTCTGCTCACCTAGGAAATGTACCACATCTAGCAGCTGCTGCTACACTAACTCATTAGTTCAGATACAAATACATTTGGCTCTTTGGACGTGCTCTCCCGAGTGTCAGCCCTGGATCCTTGCTCCTGCCCCTGGCGTTTTCTCTTCTGTGCTATCTTTGCAAAGCTCAGGCATTTATCAGTTAGTGTAGTGCACAGTTACCTGACAATCGCTAACCTGAATTTTCCTTCCTGGGCTAAAAAATGATCTTGTTCAGAGTGCATTGCAGTCCTTGGTAGAAGGGTTTTAAAACAAAAATAGGAAGAAGAAAAGCCATCGCATCCTGGATCTGGAGGAACAAGGATAGCTAGAGACTGTGACCCTGAGCCATGCCCCTCCTCTGCCAGGTGCTGACCCACCAATGAGAGAGTTCTTGGAAAGGGTCTTTTAGCTGGACGTCACCTTTGCACTACTTCCTTCTCCGACCCTCAAATCCGGAATTGTACAAATTCAGATAGTAGCATGGCTTCATGGAGGACTGAGCACATGCAGGCCCAACTTTTAAACAGTTTAGGGACTGTTTTCTGGGCCGGCTGGGGGGTCGAGGGCTTAAAGACAACTTCTGCCAAGCCCGATGAGCTGAGTTTGATCCCTGAAACCACGCAGTGGAAGGAGAGAACTGACGGGTTATGCAGCACATGCATATGACACATGCATGTGCACACACACAGAGAGAGAGAGAGAGAGAGAGAGAGAGAGAGAGAGAGAGAGAGAGAGAGAGAGAGAGATTATTTCCTGTTGGTATAATAAAAATATCTGAGATGAGATCATGTATCAAGAATAGACTTTGGTTTCCTACAGTTCTGGGACCTTGCAAGTCCAAGGTCTAGGGCCTGTGCCAGGCAGGTCACTGTCACTGGAAGGGACTCTGTAAAGCCCCAGGCCGTGTTTCATACGGTAAGACACTGATGGAAACTGGCCAGTCTGGCTTTTCATACAACCCCTTTCTCAGGATAGCTAATTCACTCTGTCATTGTCTCAGGACTCTCTCAGTCCATGAATGGATTGTTCCATTCAGAAAGGCTGGGCTCCCATGATTCAGTCACCTCCCAGAGGCCTCGCTCCCATCATTAACATATGACAGAGGACGAAGTTTCCGACACATGAATTCCAGGGGCACACCCAAACCCAGAAGAACGGCTTGGCTCGAAAATAATTGCACAGTAGCACATCGAAAAATGCAAACCATTATGTAATATGCAACATTGAGAGGGAATGTGCACATCAGACTTGATAAGAACACACAGCAAGAATGGAAACAATAGGAATATTTGTGATGCGTGTTTGTTAAATACGTTGTGGTTATCCATATAAGAGAGTATGATGCAACCATAAAAATTAGGACACAGGCAAGTAACAATCAAATAGGAAACATTTCTACATTCTATGAAGTGAAAAAGTACATTTACAAGTACTGTACACTACAGCCTTCATTGCAGAAATAAGAGTCACTTGCATAGTATTTATGCATAGGCTGGAAACTGAAAATGTATGTAATAAAATAACAAAGGCTGCTGACAGATGTGATTTGTGGGTGGGCTTTATTTTAATTTGTATGTTGGTCTGTATTTCCTTTTTTTTTACTTTATTATGTAATAGAAAACCAGTGACATTGTTTTTAAATATTCATATTCGGGAGTGAATGAGAGGCAGGCAGGCAGCTTCTTGGATGAAGAGGCTGTGTCTCACTGGGTCCTATGGTGTGTTTGCAGCAGTTGGTGACCGCACTGGAAGAAGGGTGAGTGGAAAAGCCGTTCAGTGGGAAGGAAAGACCGTCATGAGACGAGGAAGAAAAGTGCTGATCGATGGTAAAGAAACCAGTGCTGAAGCTCAAACCGAGCTGAGGATGAGACCTTTGATGGTTACCCTCTGAGCGCCTGCACCTGCTGATCTCACGGCTTGGAGCATCGTCCACTGATGAAGTCACCCTTCGACATTCAGTTAAGGTTATTCTGTGTGGTTTTATTTTGCCTGACTTTGTCCTATCCAGGCCTGTGTTGCTGTGCAGAACACAGTACCTCACAATAACTAAATCTGTCTAAATATTTTTAAAATAGCAAGATTCACCAGGGTAAGTAAATCTTAAAACTAAGTAAGAACTTGCTTTCTTTTTAAGTTCAACTCCGTCTTATAATAGAAGAACGGGACAAGTGTGTGTCATATTAACTAAATTAAATTCAGTTGAAACAGTTTTGGGAATCAGTTAACAATCTCAATGCGGCTGGGGCTGGGGAGTGGTTTGGTCAGTAGATCGCTGGCTGCACAAACATGAGGACTTGATTTGGATCCCCAGCACATACAGGCAGGTATGATGACTCACACCTGTAATCCCAGCTTTAGGGAGACAGTGAGATGAAGCTCACTGATCAACCAGTCTTGCTGAATCTGAGAGGTCCAGAATTCACACACGTATTCACGCATGCACACACACTTGTACACATGAAGTGGGGCCGAAGAGTTAGTTATGGCAGAATCTATAATTGGAGGTTTAAGCACATGTATCATTGGTTTTCACAATTAAATAAAGCAGGTGTCCTTTGTTTCCGTGGAGTCTGTGCGGCGTCTGAGAAGCTGGATAAAGAAAGGTTACCATTCTTCCAACTCTGTTCCCAGAGAAAAAGATGACAGTTTGGGAGAAATATTAGCGGGCAATACTGGCCACGTGTATCACGTACTTGACCTTCTGCCAAGAAGCAAAAGCATCTTGTGTGTTGCAGGTTACTGATTTAAAAAAAAAAATAAAAAAAAAAACAAACTCATGACTGATATTGACAAAAGAAACATTTCAGTAAATTTTTTAATATCAAATTGTTCTTAGTGCTCACAAGATTAATGAAAACACAGTTTACATGTTTGCCCTGTTGTCACAGTAATTGTCCTGTTTTTCCTAGTAGCACTTTTTTACTTTTACTTTTAAAACAATGTAAATAGAATTATGCATTGGTAGCTGAGAAGGAAATGGGAAGTGGGAGAGAAGATAGACTCCCAAAGCCAGCTCCTAGTGCTGGGCTTCCTCCAGCAAGGCTGCAGCTCTCCACACAGCGCCACCAACTGGGCACCAAGTGTTCAAGTGCCTGAGCCTGGAGGAGACATTTTTCATTCAAATCACCTCACAAAGCAACACACTTGACCTGTTCCTACTGAAGGGGAAACAGTCGCGCAGGCACTGCTCTGAAGATGTAGTTTGCAGGGCCTGGACTGTTTAATAGAGAGCCACCAAGGCTGGTGATGACCGGAGTCAAGCCAGTCCCTTCTCAGCTCTGCACCTGTCATTTCTTCAAGGATTTTTTGCTCATGGGCTTTGCTAGTGGGGAAAATATAAAACACTTTGATGATTTCACAACCAAGTGAATTTTCATACCTTCTATTGACTGTACACAGTAATTCCTACCATGAGGAAGAAGCTCATTGGTACTACAGTCTCCCCAACGCCCAGTGATAACCAACTGGAGCAGGATGGAGGGGGCGGTCTACAAAAATGTTCCTCTCCAGGGGGGGAAAAATGCAACTCTCTTGAACATTGCATCTGCTCCCGTCAACCTTGATCCAGATATCAACAAAACAGAAAAGTGTTTTCTCTCTGTCAAGGAAGGTGTGGGCAGAGCAACTTCCCTGCGCAGATACAGGCTATGAAACACTGTTTATCTTGGTTTTTCTCTGATTATCTAAAATGCATTTAAGTACAAGTTTCTCCAGCATGAAATTATTCTAGATTCTCTTTTGAGGAGAGGAAAATAGAGTTAAAAGCCTTTCTCTCAGAAGCGCACCAGGATCTGCTGGGAAGAGTTAAATTGTAATAACAATCTTGGTCTCGGATTTCTCTGCTAAAGGACAATGAAGAACTAACACAAGTGCTCATCACTTTGGCCTCTCCATAACCATTTCCCTGGTATGAGCTCCTTTCATTGACGGCATAGACATGGGGGTATTGAGTATCTCATGTGTACAAACATCCCACCATATTCCCCCCATTGTTTATTGACTGGCCTTTTCCTGGGGCTTCCAGAGTAGTAAATCTTCAGTCTGCCCTGTGACTTTTCTTGTTGTCATATGGGCACACTGAGCTTACACAGAAGATACCATAAAATTTTAGTGAAAAAAAAAATATGGTATCTGTTGAAAAATTTTGCCATGGAAGGGTATAAAAGAGGCATTTCATTGTGCTTTCTGCCAAGGAAAATGTGTAGAAGGAAAAACATGGTAAGATACCCTTACTATGAAATGATGGAACTTCTTTTTCAATTTTTATTTATTTATTTATGTGTGTGTGTGTGTGTGTGTGTGTGTGTGTCCTTCCACTGTTCCAGGGATCAATCTCAGGTCATCAAGCGTGCCGGACAAACCCTCTTATCACCTGATTCCTCCCAGGGAAGCTTCTTATCTTTCCCCACCCACTGGGTGTTTCCCCAAAGCAGCTGCAAATTTGAGGTAAGTTAGACCGCAGAGGCTCCAGCTAGGGTGGATCACAGAGGCAGAACATGGATCACAGGGGTGGAACATGGAGCTAGCAATTGCACAAAGGAAAAGGCTTGTCAAATGATCAGGTTGGGTCCTCGGGGCCTTGAATCATGTCATTGCAGAACAGTCAGAGACCTTAGGAGATGTGGGTTTTAGCATAACGCACTTACAGCAAGCAATGGGATAGCCATGTGAGCGGTTACAGTCAGACAATAGCTGCCTTGCCCCTGCTTGGGAGTGCAGCTTCCCAGCATTTAGTTATTGCTCTGATGCCTGACTCATAGCAACATGGTACAGAGTGAGGGAAATGATGGATGTATCCATCCTTCTCCTACCATTTCTTCGTGGTCACTCACATTGCCACTGGCAGTATCTGATAGTTCCAGGTTCTCTGCATAATCCCAAAATTTAGCAGGTTCTTAGTATTGAATTTTGAGAGCACTTTTTCTGGTGTGTGTGTGTGTATGTCTGTGTGTGTATGTGTGTGTCTATATGTCTGTGTATGTATGTGTGTGTGTGTCTATATCTATGTCTGTGTGTGTGTGTGTGTGTGTGTGTGTGTGTTATCCATGAGAGGCAAATGTTCTACCTACCTCTTCTTTTTATATAACTCCTCTGGAAAAAAAGAGTTTATATAACTCTTCTGGAAGATACTTCAAAAATGGGTTCTAAAAGTCACATGGAAATGCAATGTACCCATCCAGGAGAGCCCCCAGACCAACATGAATTAGAAGATCATATTATCCAACACTTTCCAAACTCATCATAAAGCTACCCTGATCAAGACATTGTGGTTGAGGTATAAAAGCAAATGTAGGTCAATGGACCAGAGTTTCAAGGCTAGCTGTAGAACACGTGCCTCCAGCTGACTTGAAGTTGTCAGGGCAATGCCAGGACAAAGAGCGGTCTCTTTAGCTAGAACAATTGAACCCAAATGCATAAAGTGTTGACCTCAGTTGTTGCCTTGTACCACATATGAAATAGAAAGATAACAAACTTATACCTAATGCAGAAAACAATGACCAACCACCTGTTAGATGACCCACTTGTGGGATGCCAGACTGAGCTCTCAGGACCTTTTTTGTAGAGACCACACAGTATATATTTACTAGAGCGTATGTATCATAAGCATAAAATAGGAAAGTCCTACAGGTATTCAGTAATATGAAAGTGTTGAGATGGGCAGCCTGAATTGAGTGCAGCCTTCCCTCTTGTCTCTTCCTTCCCATTTTTCTCTGGCTTTAATATGAGGAATGTTTTTGAAAATTCACCTACTTCTAATGCCTTAAAAAAAAAAGTAAAGCAATTTTGACCGCATCTGCCCATCCACATTCAATATGTACAGTCCTCTTCTTTCCTGTCTTTTCTAAGACCAACTACACCGAGAAGTTGTCAGTGTTTCCTAGGCGCTTAGCAGCAACCCTGGCTCAGATGAGCGTGCAGGTGCCTGATAAGGACAGCCTGGAACTTGAATTGTAATTCCCCAGCTCTCTCTTTTGGAGCAAGGGGCATTCCAGCCAGAGAGTCCATAATGGTTGCCAGCACCCTGGAGGAATGCACATGTCTCTCGTGACTGTTCCTAATAGCTAGAGGAAAGGGGGGCATGGGAACCTATGTGTTTCTGTGTGTCTGGGCCCACCTGCTGGTCCCTTGCAGGCCTTAGAGTCTTAGGGGAAGAGTCATGGGTCAGCTATGTTTCTTCCTTGAAGCAGTAGCGATAACAACTTCCACGGTTAATTCAAATTCTGGGAAGCACTGGACACTGAAATGTTTATGTCATCTGTGTCTGTGTCTAAGAATTAAAAAATACATTGCATGGGCTCCAGTGTTCTCTGGTTTCATAGGCCTAAAAGAACAAGATCGTATTCCTTAATCCCATTGTTTACCATTTTATGTAGCGCATTAATTTTTCATTGTCTTCATGCCTTCTGCCCTTCAAAACGAAGCATACAATAGCTGCCTCCGCCTTCTGCATTGACAGGGTTTGGGGATCACATTTTTCCTGGGTGATCTTGATCACCTAGTGACGATCATTGCTTCCAACTCTGCTCCATCATGGTAAACCCAACACTTCTACCTTTAAGCCCTGCCGTACAAGCAGCCCTGAAACTGACCCTTGGCACAGGCAAAGTGTTGATCTCTGAGCTAGAGCAAATTCCAGAAAATTTGCCACATATTTATAACTTTAGCCTTATTGCTGATAAGATTAGCCTAGATAAACTTTTGATACATTGTGTGTGCTCTGGACATAGGAAGGTTTTTCCAAAAACATAATAGAACACCAGTATGTATGTATGTATGTATATATCTATTTCTAGTATCAAATGTGGTGATAAATATATTAGCTTTTGCCCACCTGGACTCTCCCCCACTTTCCATTTAAAATCACAGTATTTCCCTCTGTGTGTAAATATTAAGAATATATATGACTTCGGGAGAGAATGCTACTTAGAATCTTGTAGCTGGTTTTCTCAGTAACTGTGCATGAAGACTGTGCACAAAAGCAAACAAGAATGTCATTTGTTTCCAAAAGTTAGGGACAATGGCCTCTAAGGATTTGGGGGAGAGGAAGATTGTTGTATCCATCTTTGTAACTGATATTTAATCGTGCACTCAATTTCGTCAGGAAAAAAAAAGGCAAGGCACTCTGGGAAAAACAGTGGCCAAAAAGCAAGGCACTCTGGGAAAACAGTGGCCAAATAGTCATAATGTGCACGCAGGACAAAACAAAATGCCTGCCTAGCATGGGTACGGGAGTCTGAGAAGCAGACAGGAGGAGAAAGCCCGCCGGGGGTGGCCAGAAGAAATGAAGACCACATCTCTGTCAATTCTAGTGAAAATGAAGGCACCAGTCCATGTCTTGTACGGGAAGGAAGAAAATCCTCGGGTTAATTCATCTCCAGGCGTGTCTAAAGGTGGGAGGGCTGGGGGGGGGGGGGGGAAATCCGTCTCCTGTGAGCTGTGCCTTTTATGCTCATTTGCTATACCAAGAGCTTGATTTTTTTTTCTTGAAGGGAACAACACACAAGCAACACTTACTTTTAAACCCTTGAGGACTGTTTTTTTGTTAAAAAGCTAACAGACAGACAGACAGACAGACAGACACACACACACACACACTCCTTAAAGGAACAGGCCTTGTGGCAGGGTGGGACCCAAGCAGGAGCTCAGTGACTGGAAACGGATTTTGTAGGCATTCAGGGAAGCTCCTGAACTATTCTTATCCCCTTATACACAGCAACGTGCGCTGAAATATGTGAAGCCATGCATTAGTGGCTTAAATTAAGTTACAGGTATAAATTTTACATACATCAGATTAATATCATATGTCACGGTGATGGAATTTAAAACACTTCGTGTCCATGCATTTTAAATTTTTTTCCTGCTCCAATTTAACGCCCACAAAGCAATTGCACTTCTTAAGCCCACTTCTGCATCTGGATAGGTCCAAGAAAAACCCACCCCGATCTAGAATCTTGGTTGCTTTTTATTATTATTATTTTGTTTTGCTTTTTTGCTTTTTATCAGAATCCCTGCATTTGATCTGGCTTCCGGCATTCTTTTCCTATATTTTTTCTTTTGCTAAGCTTTAGCGTGCATATATATGCATACATACATATGGAAAGGCTACTCATTCCATTCAATCATATGAGCTCCGCAATTGTGCAAACATGAATGATGATACCATGGGGGGTAACAGACAAATGAACTAACGTGCTTCTTGAAAGCTAGTCCTGAAAGCACTGGAATCTTAGGGACGGGTAGTCTAGGGGCTCAGTTCCCCAATTAGAAGTATAACAGGGAACCTGCGAGCAAGACGCCGTGTCGAACTCCCCCCCCCCCCAGCCCTCCCCACCTCCTAGCCCCCGGCAGCCTAGCCCCATGGAGAACGCATTCCAACCCGCGCATTCCCCTAGTTCTTCGCAGGAACTTCTCTCTGTCTCTTCTCCTCCCTCGGGCACTCTCCATCCTGGCCCGAGTCCCACCCAGTTCTCATTTTCTCAGGTCCCCTCCCACAGCATTGACGGAATGGAGTGCCCTTCCCATTGGCCCGAGCCTCATTTTCCCCCTCCCCCAGGTGGCACTGGCCTCCTGATTGGTTGGTCACTCCAGAACACCCCCCCCCATCCCTGCACTTGGGTTGCCCGGCGCCCCGCCCTCGCCACCTCCCTCCGCGCCACCGCCTGCGCGCCCAGCTCGCCCGCGTCCGGTTCTTGGGGCGACCTAGCCCGCGCGCTGGCCCCGCCCCCAGGTCGCGCGCGGCTCTACAAATACCGCTGCGCCGCGAGCCGGGCGAAGCCGTTGAGCGGGGAGGCACGGTTGGGAGTCCTCACTTCGAGAGGGTAGTAGCCTGTTAGGGGAGCCCGGTGGCGGCGATCCACCTTAGTCTGAGCTCGAAAGGGAGCTACTCAGAGACCAGGGTGGGCTACTTTATTTTTCTTCCGGGCCCTTTGATTTTTCTTGTCTTTCGCTTTGGGCCGAGTGTCGCTCACTGAGAACTGAGATATCCTTGCCAAAACCCAGAGCGACCCTTCCGTCGATTTCTGGGGCTCGGGGTCGCCGACTGCTGCAAGCGCCTCGGACGCGCAGGCTAGGGGAGCAAAGCGCATCGCAGGCGGGGATCCGGAGCTCGCTCGACCGTTTGTCCCACAGCGGGTCTCCTCGCGCAGGACGCGCGCGATGAAGGCGGTGAGCCCGGTGCGCCCCTCGGGCCGAAAGGCGCCGTCGGGCTGCGGCGGCGGGGAGCTGGCGCTACGCTGTCTGGCCGAGCACGGCCACAGCCTGGGTGGCTCGGCGGCCGCAGCCGCCGCCGCCGCGGCAGCGCGCTGCAAGGCAGCCGAGGCTGCGGCCGACGAGCCGGCGCTGTGCCTGCAGTGCGATATGAACGACTGCTACAGCCGCCTGCGGAGGCTCGTGCCCACCATCCCGCCCAACAAGAAAGTCAGCAAAGTGGAGATCCTGCAGCACGTTATCGACTACATCCTGGACCTGCAGCTGGCGCTGGAGACGCACCCTGCTCTGCTGAGACAGCCGCCACCGCCCGCGCCACAGCTCCACCCGGCCGGGGCTTGTCCGGCTGCGCCGCCGCGGACCCCGCTCACTGCGCTCAACACGGACCCGGTGAGAAGCCTCCGCGGGCGTCCCCCGGGCATCACGAGGGCGGTGGTGGGGCAGCAAGATGCGGGTGGTCCCCCTCCTCCCAGGGAATGGCCGCGGCTTCCCGGATCTCCGCCGGGAGCCGCCTGCTGGGCTGGGTGATCGCAAGTGCCCGTGCAGGAGCCGGTTGGGACTCGGAGCAGCGCGTCTCCAGGACTGTCCCTTGCAGCTTCAGGGGGCTTCCACAGCTTCTGACTGGGTTGGGGACTCCGCGCTCCTGTCTAGTTTCCCAGGACGGCTCCCGGGCGGTGGTGACAGCGTCTGCACACCCTAACCTTTCCTTTGGTGTTGGGTTGCTGTTCCAGGCCGGCGCTGTGAACAAGCAGGGAGACAGCATTCTGTGCCGCTGAGCCGCGCTGGCCAGGTGAGCGCTCAGGTCCCGACTTGGGTGGTGGATCACCGGGGTCTCACCTCCCCAGGGGTTGCTGGTGCCAGGCACCGTGGTGATCGTTCTCTCCCAGCATTTCGGAGAGTAAATCCCCGTGCACAACCACACCTTCTCTGCCACCCAGTTAGCGACACAGTCCGCACTTCGTTTTCCAACTCGGGGGTCACTCTGCAGCTGCGCCCGCTTTCCTCTCGCTGTGACCGACAGGCTCTGCTGGTCCCCTCTACCTCTAAGGGAGGGCACCCTCCTGGGCGCGGAAACTGCCCCAGTGTCCCAAGTTCTCCCAGCCTCCCTCCCCACCACCCCTCATCGCCAGTAGAGCGACCTGACAAAGAGATGCATGCGGGCAGAGTGCCCCGGAATGCTTCCCCTCGCTGTCCCCAGCCCGCATTTGCCTCCTTGGCGCTTGGCTGGGCTGCGGGCTGCGGGTGTTGTCTGACCCGGCAGTTTGTTTTGGGTTGTTGATCATGCATGTCTTGAGTTTGGTCGGTGGCGCCAGTTAGTCTGCAGCGAGATGGTTCACACACCCCCTCTATTCATTCCTCTTCCACAGGTGTGCGGCAGCCTGAGCACCAGCGAGCCAGGAGCCCTAGAAAGGGAGGGCCAGAGCAGAAATTAAGAGAAAAAAGCCACCGGAGGAAAAAGAAAAAAGTCTTCAGCAAATCTAGATACGTCTCGTCTCGTCATTCTGAGAGAGAGAGGAAAAATAATAATAAAACTTTCATTCACTTTTAATTTTTTGCACGTTCACAAGCTTTCTCCGTACGTATTCTCTTTTGTTTCTTCTTTCATAACCGCTGTGAATTGTACATTTCTGTGGTTATTTTTGTCACCCTTTGGGAGGTGCAGTTACTTGGAAGTTTAAGTGTGACCGGACTGCTAAGTAGAAGACCGATAGTGAATCCAACTTTAGAGGCTACATTGTGACGAGGGAACTTGTTTTTGTTTTTGAAGCTTTACTAATATACCAGAGCATTGTAGATACGTTGTTTTACATCTATTGTTTAAAATAGATGATTATAACAGGGCAGGGAACTTCTCTGCAAGAATGTTACATATTGTATAGATAAGTGAGTGACATTTCATACCCTGTATATATAGAGATGTTCTATAAAGTGTGAGAAAGTATATGCGCTTTAATAGACTACTGTAATTATAAGATATTTTTAATTAAATATTTTTTGTAAATATTATGTGTGCGTTTTTTTAATCTATGGGAATATTTCTTTTAGAAAATTCTTTTCCAGCTCCCTTGCAGAGCTCTTAATATCTTAAAGTGTTTTGTTTGACCAGGCTGTTGATTTGTTTTTGTTTTGCTCAGTATCCAGTATCTGAGGCTCGGAAGTTACAGCCCTAGGTACTGGTCTTGCATGATTGCATGAGATGTTTAATCACAAAATAAACTACTCTGAGTCCATTCAGATGTGTTTTCTTTAACCTAGACAGAAACCTTTGTATCTGAAGTGTACATGTTGAAAACATACCTTATCGATTTTTAAGTACAGGGTTTTATAGTGTAATATATAAAGAATTAAGTGTGTGAGTTTTTTTTCTTTTTGAACTGAGATCAAAAACTAGATTCCGAGTGATTTTGCATCTAGGATGGAGAAATGCTTGGCTCTTTAAGGAGTCCACAGAGTCTGCTCTTATCAAAGTGAAAATGCTTGTCATTCTTCATTTTACACTAAAGCATAATGTCATGAAGTTTCATATCTGTACAGATTATTTAAGTCATAGAAATGAAAAATGTTCTCTGCTTGCTACCAAAGGACAAACTCTTGGAAACGGACATTTTCTGCCCTCCTTTCTCCAAAGAATATTACTAGGCATCAGTAGAAGAGGAAAAATAAGAGCATAATGGAAAATCCTTCAAGCAGGGATAAAAGTCGATCTTCAAACATTTACTTACGTAGACCAAAAATTCTGATGACCACATCTAGATTATTTTTTTATAAAAATGATTTTCACTATAGCGATGTCAGTTACCACTAAGCTCCTGTCCAATTTCATGTGATGTGTAACTTTTACATGTGAAAATTAAAAGTAGATTTATCTGTCTTGTACTGTGATTTCTGGTGTGATTTCTTTAGCACCATGGAACTGATTTAGGACCCTTCCCTTCCGGGAAAGTCAAAGTCGTCTTTTCTAGGTGAGCTGTTAACTCCGGGTTGGTGAACATCACACATTTAATGTAATGGGTATTTTACATACCAGTTAGGTGGGGTTTTTAGAGCGGGAGAATTAAGTAGGATTTAATTGGGTGCTTTGTAAATAGTGAACTGTGTGTAAACGTGGTCTGTTTGATTTCTAAAAGGAAAGGATTTGTTTCAGATTATACAAGAATAAAAGTATTATAGACCCAAGGGACTTTTTATGAAGTCAAAGTCAAATATTTATGGGAATATGAAATGTCACAGTCCCTAGCTGTCAGTTGAAGGGGTAATACCTCAACAGACATGAACAAAATGAATATGAAGAGGTTAAAAATTAACCCAGGGTTTCTCTAAAACCTGTGTCCTCTCCCCCACCCACCCACCACCAGTGCTTGCTTGCTCCTCAGCTCCTTCCCTGGTCTCTGGTGTTTCTAGAATTTGATATATCTGGTGTTGAACCTTAAAAAGTCAAAGGACGGCCTTGGATGAGATTTTTGCTTAATTTTTTTTTATTACTCATTGTTCTCACACATCAGGAGAAGAACACTAGAACACTGGTGGAATTCCGAGTCTGAAGAATTCTAAGGATTGCATTCTTTGTTAGTGAAAAGGGCACAATTCCTCCTTTTCTTTGGCAGTTGGAGTTCAGAGGGATTGTGTCACGCGTCCTTCTCTGGAACTGCGTTTTCATGCCTGACTGCTGAACCCTACTTAAGCTGCTAGGCAGAGTCTAAAGCGCACATTTACTGAACTCTGAATCTTTAGGGAAAAAATGTCTAGATGTTTCCAGTATTAGGAAAGAGATACTGGTGTTTAGATTTATATTTGAGCATCCCAAAAAAACACTGAAAGAAATGTGTTTTTGGAGATGCTGTTTCTGAGAGTTCGTATTTTTCCCTTGGCCCACTGAAGCAGGATTTGACATTCCTAAATACAGCTACTGCTCCTTAAATGACAAAAAAAAAAAAGTATGCAGTTGTACAAGATACCACAATCTATGAACATATTGCCTGTATCCTAACCAGGCAACCAGATAATAAAATCATTTAAGTCTCTTATCCAGACAGTTTTACTTGGGCAAATATTTAGCTTAGCAAAAGAAAATATCCTGACCTGTTTTTTTTGGTAATTTGTAGAGTTTTATTGTATAGGTAAAACCAAAGAATAAGGTTCATTTTAAACCCTGGACTGAATATAAGTGTCCGCAGCCGAGGATGTTCCTAAAGTTGTTAGGAAACCCTGGCATCTCAGACATCTGATGATTAAAAAAAAAATACGCCTTTTCATTTCAAAGAACTGACTGACTCTGGTATTGTGTGATTCCTACTCCAGTTTAGTGTCAAACTTGAACTGCATTTTTAGAACTTTAAGAAAAATTTTTGATTCGCCCCCCCACCCTGTTGTATTAGATTCCTCTGTACTAATAAATGAGTCTTCGCTGAGAAAAAGGATCTGAAGTTTGTGGTTTTTAATCGACTTGCCCTGAGTTATGCAATTTTTCATTGTCAGGAACCTTGATGTCCCTTGATGGACAATTATTTACCATGTTGCTAACCATGGGGTGAAAAATGCGTCTTTAAAATGGGGACGGGAATAGGAAGAAAGTGTAGTTTGAACGGGGCTAGCTTTCCTACTTGATGGTGTCTGTTAGGACGGGAAGCAGAGATCCTACACCCAGAGAGGGTGGTGCCCAGAGAAGACCAGACTCCAAAAAAAGAAAAGTGCGTGATGGACACAGAAAGAAAATATTTCCCAGTAGTGCAGAATCGAATCAAACTGCCTCTGCCGTTCGAGTTGGCACAGATGAATTATATCCATGTTGATCAGCCCTTGTAGCCCTGAGGTCTCCACAGGGCCAAGCCCCCTCCCTCCAGGCTTATGAGGAAGGGAAGCCTTCCCACTGCCACCTGGTTAAGTCCAGGAAATGAATTTTTAGCTTCTGAGTGAATCTTAATAGGGCTGTCCTCAGGAGGCTTCAGACCCACACGACTTGACTTCTTTCGTTAGAAGCCACGCTATGCTGACAAAGTACTGGTTTTATTCATTAGAACCTCTGCCCACAAGACTGTAAAACTGAATTGACTTCCAGCTGCTCCTTGAACAAGATTGAGGGCGTATGTTCAATGACAGGGACACTATGCGCAAATGGAAACCGATTTATTGAAGGGTGGCAACCTCAGGTCTCACAGGCTTCACTGGGAACTGGGAATACTGTAAATCTTGGGTGAGCTCTTCCTCATTTGCGTTTACTCCCTATCCCAGCTCTTCCTCACCAAGGGCCTTCTACACACACACACACACCAAAGCAAAGTAATGGATGGAAGGAGGCTGCCTGAATATGAGATGAGATGTAAAACCCAGGGTTCACTTGGAAAGCCCCCCAGAGGCCATAAAAATAAGGGCAAACACCGCTGTTTCTGAGAGGACAAGACAAAATGAATTACCTGGGTTTCACTAACTAAAATAGGAAGCGAGACGATCTGAACCTTAAGCATCTAAATAAGGAGACCCAAGTCACTTTCTATATATGAATCCGCTAGTGTGTGGAATTTTTTCCCATAAGAAATTGTCTACTCCAGAGAGGAACTTTTTAAGGGATTCCATGCAAGCTCACAGGGAACAGAGATCTTATCATTGACTTTTAATTAGCATTTTGTAGTTCTTCGTGGTATAAAACGCTTGTTGGCACTTCTGACATGCATACTGAAGTCAAACTTTATAATTATATCTTTTGTTCCAAGTTTTAATTCCCAAGGTATTGAAATCTAATGGTTCTTCATGCAGATTCGTGTTTCTTAAATACTCAAATATCTTAAATATCTCTTGAATATTTTAAACATCTGTTGAAATATTTAAGATATTTCCTTAAATACTAGCTTAAAATTATGCAAGTTTTAGCAGTCAGTTGAGACCCTACAATCATGGCTGTGAACCACACACAGCAAACAGAGAGGAAAATGACTTTTGAAGAGGACTTTTTCACTTGAAAAAAAAAACCTATAAATTTTCCTCCATTCTCTCCAGATTTTAATTCCTAAGATTGGTAATCTTTCCACCTCTCTTTTTCTTTCTTTCAAACCCTGTCCCCTTTTCTGGGACTAGTCTAACCAAGCACACCATATTTAAGCACAAGGCAGGATTAAAACAAAACAAAAGAACAGGTAAACCACAGGTTACTGTGTTTAGAAAATCCTAGGATACTGTTTGAACCTTGCAAATAATCTCAAGAAAAATAAAGAGAAGGAAGATGTCCTCATTTGTGTGTCAAACATCAGAGACACCCAGGAAACACAGCTCTAACGGGCAGAAAGGACACGTGACTTCACCAGCCGTCCTCAGAAACACTTCTCAGACATGTTGAGCCTGAATCTGTGCTTGTGTTTGAAACAAAGGAGGCCCCCGAAGGTAGAAGAGCACCCATGCTTTTTCTTTCTAATGGCCCATGGTACCTTGTAAAGTATTTTGTGGAATGAACAATGTCTCCTTCAGGAAACTTCACCCCAGGACCCCTGGTCAGTTACCCCTTTAACCCTCCCACCTGCGCTTCAAACCACTGGATCAGCTAGCTGTCCTCCCGTCGTCTGTCTGCCTCTAAGAAGTAGTAGATTTAAATGTCTTCCCCAGACCTGCTCCTCTCTTGCATTCTCTATCTGGACTGATGGAGCCCTCCACAAAGAAAAGCACTTGACTGTGTCTCTTGACTCCACCATAGAAATGGCTACTGAAACTCTCTCACAATCCCGTGCCAGTCCCCCAGGGTCTCTGCTACCATTTCACACCTGGACCAGAAGACCTGAGCATCTGGGCACCAAATAAGCCATTTCCAGGCTGGAGATAAAAGTCAGTTGGTAAAGTGCTTCTCCAGCATGACGGAGGCCCCGAGTGGAATTTACCACATAAACTGGGTGAAAATAGCTCAGGCCCATAACCCAAGTACTTGGGAGGCAAAGGCAAGAGGATCCTAGTTCAAGTAACATAGTGAGTTCAAAGCCTACCTGGGATACATGAGACCCTGTCTCTAAGTGTGATGATGGTGATGATGAAGGCGCTCGTTCCCACCAGCCCTCCTTCTCCACTCCTGAGTGTCACTGTGCACACATTTTTTGTCCCCCATCATACCTAAGATCTCATCCTGAATGGCTTAAGTTAGCTTATCTTTCAAGTTTTGATCCCTGACTGTTAGGGAGGGAACGGCCCAGGGAAAGATACACCTGGAATGTGGAACTGGAAGGGAGGAGGACAGAGGCACCTGCCCTGCCAGCCAAACCAGCTAAGCCAATCTGATCTATCTCTGGATGCGCTTTTGTGCTTCCTTCCTTCCCACACAGTATTACCCCTGCCTGGACCCCCTGAATCCCAACTCCTAGTCCTGACTATTAAATTCCCAACTATCTTTCACGACTCAGCTGCTACCCCGTTTAGGGACATCTTCACTGCCTCTCCTCACCTTGCCAGCTACAGGCTACTCCTCACGGTATATTAGCATCATTTTCATGTTTTCTTGTGACCGTGGTCATGGTTGACCCTTGACCTTCCGAGAACTGCAGAGCACAAGTACTCTGTACCAGCAAATCTAGCAAATTCTTTGTAGCTCAAAACTGCAGAGGAGAGATTTTCATTATCTAAAAGCCTTTGGCTGCCTCCAACTCAGAAAAGAGATAAGCAGTCTGTTCTTGAGAATGAAGGAGTGTGGTCAGCCCTAGGCAGAGAGTCTGAAGGGGACATTGAGAAGGGGAAATGAAAGCCGGAAAGGATCTGTTGTCCTAAGTAGAAAAAGAGGCTTCACTGACTCAAGTTAAGATTAGAAGACAATGTCAGTCAGGGCCTGGGGTGACGATGCAGGGCAAGGAGGGGCGGCTGCAAGTGACTTGAGAAATTTGGAATCAGTGGCCCCCCTGGGGTAGGGGTGAGGGAATCTCTCTCTCTCTCTCTCTCTGTGTGTGTGTGTGTGTGTCTGTGTGTCTGTGTGTGTATCTATATGTCCTTGGGATTGCTGATAATTTTTTTAATTGCTGATAAAAACATGACCAAAGAAAGAATTTTAACCTACGTTGCTATCCACAATAATCCCTACCTGTGTGTGCGGTCCTACCCTCCAGGCAATGGAAAGCATGCTATGTGGAGGAGACACCAATGCAGGACAACCAAAAGACTGGGAATCTAATCAGAGCTGTGCTAGGAATCAGCTGTGCCTCTTTAAGCTAGTAACCCCCGGGTTTCAGCTATGGCTCCAGAAAATGGGTACACCTGCAAAACATTCTGAAAAGCCAAAAGAGCAATTTGTAAAAATAAATAACAAAAAAAGCCCTTTATCCCACAATGGTTACAATTTTGGTGTAGAAAAGCCATCTGCAGAGGTTCGAAGACTGCAGAATCCAGTGCTCCTCTCGTTGGACTCTATCACCTCTGAGACTCCCTCACTCATCCAGCGGGGACCCAGGCACTCACAGTTTGCTTTCCTTTGGAGAAGCTGAGACAAGCTTCTGAGGAATTCCAACGTGAGAGACAGTGATGTACGACATCAAGAAAATGTGGCTGTCAGTCATGCGCAGCATATCCCTCTCTTTTGCCCTCAACATTCAATGTTTCAGGGGCTTTAACCAAGGAAACAGAACATGTTAACAAGATACCAACAGGAAGTGGAGGCCCTCATGTCCGGTGGAGGAAGAGAGGTTGGGAGCAAGAAGGGAGCCTCTTCACAGGGGACTCTGGAAGGGACGCTGGAACAGATCAAGTGCTGGCCCCTTGAAGCTGACCCCTCAGTCTTTCTCTGGGTGGAAATGATCGTGATAACCTTTATTTTCACACCAAATCTTACTGCTTTCCAAGAAAGACACAAAAGGATGGAAAAACTGCCGCCCTCTCCTCTGTCTTTCCACGTCATTACCTTCCCTCATTATATCACAGGGATCTGCATGACAACCATGCAGGCAGTGTGAGCAAGCCGACGTTAATAGTGATGAAGCTTTTCTGAAAAACACATTCAGAGAAAAATGCACTGCCTCTTCTCTAGTAAACCATCCCAAGGCATCGCCTACAACCCAGTATGGAAACACCAGCTAAGTGGTCCTCCCAAAACCACAGTGTTAGACTTACTACTGCCTAATTCAACACTACTGAACACTAACCCACTTTCCATGAGTAAAACTGGGATGCAGGACTGTCACCAAATTTCATGTAATAGGTTTCTCTCTGTAGGTGTGTCTACCATTTTTACAAATGAAAACCGTCGGAGAGGAGAATAGAACTAGTTCTTCAAGAATTGACCGAGAACTTTTCTCAGAGAGCAAAGAGACAAGTTAGTGTGAAGAGCTCGGTCCTGAGCTCTATCACGTGCGGCCTCAGTGAGGTTTCTTGGCCTCTCAGGTCCAGGTACAAGCTTCTGTTAGGACAGGGCATGATATTTAACAGAGTCTTTCCTTGGGGCCGTGTGGATGAAGTTGCTGATGCACGGTCAGAAGCTGAGATACTCAGCAGGCATGTTATCTGCCTGCTCATCCCTAGCCCTTTGCATTTTCCTTAGTAGGCAGGCGTTCTAACGCTCACACGCTTGACAGGTAGAGAAGCAGACCACTGGAGTGTGCCGCCCTCACCCAGAAGGAAGGGAGGCATAAGCAAATAGAAGACATAGTGTGTATGGGTATGTGTTCACTAGATATGCATAGCAGCAATTTCAAAACTGCACAGACCCTTGGGGGAGTTAAGCCTTCTTGATGCAAAGATGCTTTCCCGTCTTGTTCCTTTCTCTCCAGAACAACCACAAAGCTATCTGCCCAGACAACACTATCTCAAACACTGTGGTACAAGACAGATGTGAAGAAAGCCAAGACAAAGGGTGGGGGCAGGACAGAACTGCAATGGTGGGAAGCCAAGAAGCCCGCCTCCCTCCTTCAAGCTTCCTACGAGGAAGTGTATCGGGTTGTGTCTGTTGATTTCGCTCTAGAAGGTCAGGTTCAGAGCTTGATGTTTTGATGTGTTTCCTGATGTGTGGCTAAATGCTCGTAACTTGCCTGGTAACTAGTCTATTTACATTCTTTTGGTGGAGAAGCAGCCTTGAAAGGCAAAGACAAAACTGGGGCGGTGTGCTTCCTAACAGCAAGGAAAGAAGCAGTAAGAAGAGGGAGTGGGGGCACGCCTGTAATCCCAGCGCTCGGGACACACGCGCAGGAGGATGAGGCCTTCAAGACCAGCCTCAGCAAGCTGAGAGCCACCACGGCACTACGTGAGACCCCATCTCAAAATCAAAAACAGGACCAACAGGCTAAAGTTGAAAAGAACATCAAAACCTGCGTATTCATGGCCGGAGAAAAATACATCGCTTATAACTGATTTTGAAAATTACTTGGGGCTTATACATCCCTATTAACTGTAGTAAATTCAATAGAGTGAGGGAGGTGTCAATATTTAGGAGTCCATTGTGTCCACTGCAGCGTTCCCGTGAGTCATGATGTAATAGCATCAAGAAAAGATATCGCGTCCCCACATTTTATTGATAACGAAACTAAAGCTGTGAAACTTGAAAATGAGCCTTTTGTAAGGGGAGCTGCCAGCATTCCTTGCTCTTGCAGAGAACCTGGAGTCAGTTCCCAGACTGACCGGTCATAACTCCTCTGGCAGGGGATCCGTCACCCTCTTCTGACCTCCAAGAGCAACAGGCATGTGCTGTACATACAGACATTCCGGAAAAGTACCCATATGCATAAAATAAAAATAAATCAAAAGTATTTTTTAAGCCCAGGCCTCCCATTGTCAAGCACAGAAAACCTGAACTTCAGAAATACATTTGTATTATCAAAATTCATTCTCATTCTTTCCCTTCTTCTCTTATTTTTTTTCTTTTTCTTCCTCCCTTCTTCTCCCTCTCTTCTCGATCCTTAAAAAAAAAATCCCTATTTGTGCTGTTACATTATATATTCCCTTTTCCAGAAGATCTTTTTCTTCTATACAAATTCTGTGAACACATCCACTCTCTTTGACTTTTGACTCAGTAGAGAACAGCACTATACTCAACAGTAGCAATTTTACCGGCTGCTCCTGGGAAGAGGCACGCAGATCTCTGCACGGATATTTTTTTCCCTAGTGTGAAAGACCCTATGATCACTGCACAAGTCAATCCCGAGGTCCCCAGCACTCCCCTGGGACCCAGCAGACCCTATCAATTTGTTGATCACCTTGTACTTCAAATGTCCTGGCATGTGATACACCGGCACGGTGTCATCCCCCTGCCTCAGCACTTCAGAGACAGAGCAGGTGTGCTGTGGACTTGTGTTCTTGCCAAGTCTGGATTTTATTAACGCACATCTGAAGAGAATCCTCGACTCTCCCGTGTCTATGAAGTGTCTTTAGATTAACTCAATCCCAGAGTCATCGTTTAATATTAAATCAGTCCAGCATTTCAAGGCGTGCTTCCCAGAAACCTTTTGTGCCGGCTCAGATGTGTATCTGGACCAGTGCTCTCAACCTTCCTAAAGCCGCGACCCCTTAATACAGCTCCTCATGTTGTGGCGACCCCAATCATAAAATGGTCCTTGTGGCTACTTCAAAACTGTGATGTTGCTGCTGTCATGAGTCATAATGTAAATATTTTTGGACACAGAGGTTTGTCAACGGGCTTGCGACCCATAGGTTGAGAAGCATGGATCTAGGCAGTCTCATGCCTGGCAACTTTAAGGTTATAGAAAGGAAAACAAGAGATAACACATATTTTTCCATTTGGAGTAAGGAACTTTCCACAGTTCTAGCCGTTTACCTTGTTGATGAAATTTTTAACAAATTTCAATGATGTATCAAGAAATCAAAAATCCGTTAACATATATAAAGGGTTCAGCTTTTAAAGGCAGCATCTAAACTGTCTGGAATTTTCTAAGTTGAAGTGATTCAATGTGATTTAGCACCAGGCAGAGAAAAAAAAGACTTCTACAGATCCTGAAAGCCTTTCATGGTCATTTGGAACAATAAAGATTCCATTTTGCTCACTCTTCCTCACCCGCATAAGGAGGAGCTGCATTTGGGTTCCACACCCCAATGTCACCTTGCTCAGAAAACTGTGTTATTTAAAGAGGGAGGTCCTAATTCTCATTTTACAGGGCTCAGTTAAGATTATGTTCTCAGACCTGGGTGTGGTGGCACAGGCTTTTAACCCCATAATTCCAGAGGCAGAGGCAGGAGGATCTCTGAGTTCAAGGCCAGCCTGGTATACAGAGCAAGTTCCAGGACAGCCAGGGTTTCTCTCTCTCTCTCTCTCTCTCTCTCTCTCTCTCTCTCTCTCTCTCTCTCTCTCTCTCACACACACACACACACACACACACACACACATCCCCCAAAAGGTTGTGTTTTCAACTTGAGATCTCGGAGGCATTGTTCCAATCTTTCCTATGCTACCCAGCTCATAGTTTCTCTAACATCCCAGCACTGGGAACACCTGACTCGTCCTTCCAGTCACAAACAAGAGCTGATGCTATCTAGAGAGTTCTCTCCAGCAGCAGAACTTACTGGGTAGGGAGCAATGCCAAGGTCAGATTGTGGGGGTGGTTCACTGCAGAGACCCCGCGGAGCAACTACAGGACGGCAGAGGCAGCCAAGGGGCCTTCCCCCTCACACAGTGGTGTCTGCTCGCAAGCCTGTGCGGGCTAACGGCAGCACTGTCCCTTCGAGGTCGGAGCTGGGGGCCAGGAGTGGCAGGAGTCTGCTTGGCAGTCTGTCTTCATTCGCGCCTTTCAATCCCATGAACCATATACCTGCTTTCCAGACACGCAGGACTGGAGACAAATTTCTGGCATGGCGAACGCCAGGGTTCCACGAGTTTTGAAAAAGATCCGGAGTCCCCTGGTGGCATTCCTCAGGTGACACCTCTTGCTGGGTCCTCCAGGCGGTGAGTGTAGGTTATCTGCTGCCCTCTCTTGAATTTTAGGGCACACTGCACGCAGAAATAGGGCCAGCTGCCTGAGGTCTTTCTCCCTTTGTGGGGCAGCTTCACCTTATGCAGTGGTAGCTAGAACATACTGGAACTTTCTCTTCCAGGGCTGCCTTGTCACTGTCCCAAACTGAAAGTCAACCCCATTTCCCAAAGCAGTGAAGGACTCAGAAGACTCGCAGCGGTCTTCTCTTTTTTCCATCTGCCTTATTGCATATAATTAACAATATACATACATACATACATACATACATACATACATACATACATATCAAGGTATGCAACTCGAATATATATAGAAAGAAGTGATCACCAAAATTAAGCTAATTGGGGTGTGTGTGGGTGATTGGTGTGTGTATGTATGATATGGGGGTGGGTGTGATTATGCACATGTGTATATTATGTGGGGGGATATACACATAGGTGTGTGTGTGTGTGTGTGTGAGAGAGAGAGAGAGAGAGAGAGAGAGAGAGAGAGAGAGAGAGAGAGAGAGAGAGAGTGTTGAGATTCTTGAGACATACAGCCTTAAATCCAGGCCATATGAAAAACACTGTCATCAAGCCTTACAGCATCGGTTTCAGGTTTATTTCCGAGACAGGGCTTCGTTTGGTTCACTCTTCTTTTCCCACCGAAAGATTCAGAACTCCTCGGAAGAGCTACAGCTGGCATCCACATCCCAGGCCATCTTGTCTAGGGAACTGAATCATGTAGGGGTCTGAACAGCAACCCCAACCAGGATGGCCTACTTCCAGTCCCATGATCTAGGGTCACCATGGTTACATTAGACACCTAGAACTCACCAGTCCTACAGAGAGTCTATTTCCAGTTCTATGAACTATGGTCACCATGGACACATTAGACACCCAGAACCCACCAGTCAGTCCTACAGAACTGAAACGTCATATCCTTTAACCAAGACACATGGGTCATTTTTTTCTGGATACAGAAAATATGGTATAAGTATACACAATGGGGTTTATTAAACCATCAAGAAGAACAAAATTAGGCTGCTTGCAAGAAGATGTGTGGAACTAGAGATCATTGTGTTAAGCAAAATGACACAGAGTACAAGCTCTACTTTGACACATTCAATCTTTTAAAATTCCATTTGGAAAGAGGACCATTCAGGGCTTGCGGTTTTATTCATGACTTATTGTACTTAGCACGGTGTCCTCCAGGTTGTCATGAAAGTCAGAATTTCAAGCCTGAATACTATTTTGATCTACAGGACACGGTGTCATTATCTATTCATCTACCAAAGATCTAGGTTGTTCCCATACCGTGGCTACCGTGGATAAATTCTTTTTTTTTTTCTTTTGTTTTAATGTGTTCATCACCCAGAAGACCACCCCTTCTGGCCTGATCTTCTTTTTTCCTAAATGCCAGCACACAGCTCTGGTGACCATGATCTTAAAAGACCAGGCACAGCAGAGTCCATTTTGGGAGCCTCTCCAGACGATACTGTCTATCCTTCCATGACAGGAGTAGACTGAGGTCCTCGCAGGGTTAATGGGGTGGCAGGGACATGGAGTGGCCCTGCAGAAGTCCCAGTGGCACAGCGCCCACCCGCCAGCTGCTCTCTGCTCTCCCCAAACCCCAGGGCTCCTTCCCCAGCTCCTTTCTGACCACAGCTGCCCCCGCCCATCATGTCCCCTGCACATCTCCTCTACTAGTTGCTTATACTGAAGGAATTCATGGAAGAACAGGAAAAAAGAGAGTGTTCCTTAGAGACAAAATGAGACAGATGATTGCCACATTTTTTTCCAATTTCATAGGAGTTATTGGAGAGCAAGGAGATGGCAGCTAGGGAAAAATCACGAGAGGACTATGTCTAAGAATAAGCCCTGTCAGAAATGTGATTTTTCAATTCCTCTCTGGCTGTGTCTCCTTCAGCTTGTCCCTAAAGCTATCACATAGATAGAGAAAACAGTCACCCCCTTCCTGTGGTGATGAGGCCATGACGGTCTCACTGCACACCTCTTGGTTGGAAAAAGAACGGGCGGGTGGCACTGCTCTCCTGACAAAGGAAGTGCTAGAATTTTCTGGAGGCCCAATCGGACCACCAGAAGGTTAAAATGAGCTAAAGGTGCAGACATCCTTGCAACCTCTTGGCCAGCAACATGGCGTATACAACCTCTGCGGCTGAACGGGATACACAGTTTATGGCTCTGCTATGCTGTCTTGGAATTCTTAGCAATTTGTGAGCAATGAGCCTATCATTACTTTTTGCATGGACCCTGCAGAATATATAGCTGATTCTACCCAGCATCCGGAAATAGCCCAGTCCTGAGGCATCCAAGTCCGTGTTGTGATGGTGCTGGATAACTCTCTTAGTGGTGTGTTGCTGTGTGGTTTGCCTGGTCCCTGTCATGGTTCTCCCAGCTAGCAAGCCTGCTTACAGGAGCAGCGCTGCATGGCAGACTGGCAGCTTCAGTCTCAGGGCTGCAGGCTCGGTCAATTACAGAAGGAAGTTTCCGTGGAGAAGTGTGTGATGTGCCTGGAAGGAATCATTGTGGCAGGTGGAAAGATGCTGAGAAATTCTGCACAGGGGAGATCATTCAGTTAAAAGCGTGGCTTCACCAGCCGCCCCCAAGGGTACTTTCTCTTTTGGAATCTAGAAGAGACAGGAACAAAAGTTCCTTCCAGGTTCTTCGTTTTTAGCTGAAGTCACAAGGCCCCTGGTGCATACTCAGCTGATGGGGTTTTTTTTTTTTTTGTTAATTTGTTTGCTTTTTATGTTTCTGGCTGTTTACTCTAAATTCTTCCAGAAACGCTATATCAACACAATTGGTTTTATCATAACGCCATGCCGTACCATATTTCTCCCGCTCACATTGGGTTGTCAAGGAACTGCCTTTTGAATGAGCATATATAGACACACGATATCACATGGAATAGCACTTATTGAATGTCCACTACCATGTTAGATGCTAGAAGCAGACACATGAAAACATGTATGACAGTTTAATAATGGAAGAAAATAGTAGACTTTCTATTTAATTCAACTTGCCGAAAAAACAAAACAGAAAGGCTTGCTGTTTCTTCCTGTGCCTGCTGGGTGGTGGCAAGAAAGACCACGAAAATGTATAAAGCTTTTATCTTCATTCATTCCCCGAAGAATAATAGATCAGTCAAAGCTCTGATGCTGTTTTAATAATGTACAATTTACAATTCATTGGTTACCAAGCACTCACAGTATAATTAATTTTACAGACCTGTTCGGCAAAGCTGCGTGGCTTTGTACAGCGTGGGCGGGGGCAGTGTCAGAGGAGGGGCTGCTGGGAGAGACGGACAAAGAAAGAAAGACATCTTTTCTCTTCCCTCAAAGTAGCCGGGTCCTGCACCAGCCGGTTAGCAAACACAGAGCATGGGAGCATCACTCGGTCTTCTAGGAAGACTGTCTGGAGGGAGCTGGGTCACCCAACCCAAGCCTTGCTGAGCGGTCCCCTCTCTGGAAAGAGGTGACCACACTCCCTCTTAACTCTGCTCTTGTACAAACCAGGCTGAAGTGGCCTGTGCCTGCCCCTCCCTCCTGAGGATATAACAGATGAAGCACTACTTAGTGGGTGTGGTGGGGCACAGTTTCCCTCCTGACCCCCTATCCCACAGAGCACCATGTACTCCCTCAGGCTGCTGGAAAGCCACAGAAAGGGCTCTAAGTCAGATGTGTTCTGCTTGATATGATGCTCTCCAGCTCCTCCCATTTTCCTGTAAACAACATACTTTCCTTTTTCCTATGATCGAGTAAAGCTCCATTATATATATATATATATATATATGTGTGTGTGTGTGTGTGTGTGTGTGTACCATATTTTCTGTATCCATTCATCTGTTGATGAACAGGCAGATTCCATGACTGATTCCATGACTGAAGCATGCTCACATATACGCGCGCGCGCGCGCGCGCGCGCACACACACACACACACACACACACACACACACACACACCATGAAGATAGAGGTGAGACTCTGGGAAAGGGAAGGAGACTAATGGAGGAGGCAGGAGACATAGAGGAAGGTAGAGAAGGAGGTTACAAACACGGTGAGCCCAGGGAGACTCTTCCCCGAGTCAAATGCTCACTACATAAGTGAGAGGCCCTGAATTTGAGCCCCAGAACCACTGTGAAAGCCAGGCAATAAGCACAGCAGCACACATCTGTAACCCCATTGTTCCCATGGCAGGTGAAGACAATGGAAACCTTGGAGGTCAGCTTGCCTGGTGCACACGCAGTGTAGCAGAGTCCCTGGCTCACCGGAAAGGACCAACTCTGAAGCTGTCCTCCAACCTCCATCCCCCACTGTGGTGTGCATGCGCCTGTACACAAGCATATACATGCGCATACGTCTACCCACAAAATGATTTTTAATTATTTAAAAATGTGGATAAAGTATAAAATATGTTTGAATTAAAATGTTTTTATGAAGTTATCATTATGCATAATAAATATATGCCAATCAAAAATAAAGTTTTAAAATTTATTACCTATTCTGATTGATGACTTGCTTTATTTTCAAATATCTGTTCTAAAACATATGTACACGTTTGAACACACACACATAATATATATATGCATATACACATAATATATACTATATATAAGTCATATATATATGCTTTAGTTAGAGTTTCTATTGCTGCAATGAAACACCATGACCAAAAAGTAAGTTGGGGAGGAAAGGGTTAATTTGGCTTACACTTCAGCATTGCTGTTCATCACTGAAGGAAGTCAGGACAGGAACTCAAGCAAGGTAGGATCCTGGAGGCCAAAGGTGCTGCTTACTGCTTTGCCTCCCATGACTTGCTTAACCTGCTTTCTTTTTTTTTTAATATTTATTTATTTATTATGTATACAATATTCTGTCTGTATGTCTGCAGGCCAGAAGAGGGCACCAGACCTCATTCCAGATGGTTGTGAGCCACCATGTGGTTGCCGGGAATTGAACTCAGGACCTTTGGAAGAGCAGACAATGCTCTTAACCACTGAGCCATCTCTCCAGCCCTTAACCTGCTTTCTTATAGAACCCACGACCACCAGCCTAGGAATGACCCTACCCACCGTGGGCTGGGCTCTCCCCCATTGATCACTAATTGATAAAATGCCTTACAGCTGGATCTCATGGAGGCATTTCCTCAGCTGAGGCTCCTTCCTCTCTGATGACTCTAGCTTGTGACAAGTCAATGTAAAACCAACCAGTACAACATACACACCTTGGAATCAGTTTATTCCCCAAAAAGAACTAGCTCAGTTGTTCATTATTGTCCTTTAATATATACACAAAGGTATAACTAAAGCCTGCTTTCTCTCCCTGCTGTGGCTTCCACGTAAAGCCCATGGGATGCACCTTGCGTGTGCAGTGGCTGTGTCCTCTGTGATGCCCCCATATTGATGCAGAACAGACACAAGGAGCTTGATCTTTCCAGGCAGACAACTGAGTCAGACCGAGACTTGCCACCTCATGGTTGCTTATCTGTGGCAAGCTACTTAATCCATTAAGTTTTTAGTTTTGTTGTCTGCAAAGTTGAAATTGTACAACCCAGACTTGCAAAAGCTTAAAAGGGTACGTGCAAAGCTATCTGCACGGTGCCTTGTTTGAGCTGGGTGAAGGCAGGAAGAGCCCAGTGTTCAGTTCACTACTTTGGCCTCTCTATGAACACAGCAAGTGTCTATCATATCATGTAGTCCAGATCAAGCCATGACAGAAGATGGTACTTAGCATCAAGAGGGGCTAGGCTAACGATACCAAGCAAACCACAGGCTCCACTTTCACTTCTTTTGGGCATCCAACTTGGGGAGGGAGCATTCACAGAAAGAATGGAAATCCCTGTGATCAGAAAGGGGCTTATAGTACAACCACATACATAAGACTGAGGTTTATGACTTTCTGGGCAGGCTGTAAATGCTTTGCATATTCATTTAATTTCTCATGATTTTGGCTGTTGTGCTCATTCTACAGCCAAGGAAGGAAATGTAGGCACAAAGAAATCCAAGGGAGCTCCCAGGCCCCCAAGAAGATGCCATAGAGGACTCCCAGGCCCCCAAGAAGATGCCACAACTTTGCCGAGACCGAGAACCAGTCCCTCAATGCAAACCTACAACCACCACACAAGGTGATTGGACAAAGACAAAACTCCACGGGTTTTGGGTAGAGACAACACCTTTTCAGTTGTACTTATAACTTCCCATGGTTGCATTCCAGAAGTAATGTTGCCAGGTTACACCCAGCACGCTCAGCTAAATCTGATGTCTAGAATGACAAGCAGTCGTTTTTGTGTGACTAATACCCCCATGCAATTGCTGGACTCAGAGATATAAATATATCCACTGCCTACTCTGAAATTTACATTTAACAGGACACTAACTATAGTTTGCTAACTATGTAGTCTGCCGCAGTGTCAGAATGCTCAGCACGATCTTGTGTCTGTCATCATCTTACCTGCCGTGGGGGGTACAAAGTTTCTCAGGACTTTTCCGGGACTGTCTCCAACAGCCAAGAGCCTCAACCTAGGATCTCATTCTTGCTCAGGTAAGAACTAAATCGAGGTGAGAACAACATTAAACTACGCAATGACTTCCTACATTCTCGTATTAGGAATTTGCTCTGTTTGGAATCATAGCTAGGCATGGCAGAACTCACCTGTTGTATCCTCCCAGGTCTCAGTGGCTGGGGTAAGAGGACAGTTGAGTTCTAGGGAAGCACGGGGAACATAGCCAGATACTGTCTCAAAGCAATGAGGAGAAGGAAGAGGATAGCAAAGAACAAAACTAGAAGTCTATGAAAATTCTACATAAAGAATTTAGATGTTTAAATGTCAATATGTAATTTAATTATACTCAAAAGTTTGGCATTGACTTATGACAATAGCCTGCTTCCAGAAAGTTAAATAGAGGAGGAAAGTCTTAAAATTAAGGAAACAACATAGCTAGGAAAGTCTCACTGAGAGTCTATTCAAAATCACTGAAAGGTTCTATATTCTTTTGCTTCCTTGTTTAATCCCTACCTCTGCATATAGTCTCCCATGCCCTTTTCAAGGACATTTTCTCTCTTTCACTCTTCTTTCATGCTCTATATCTTTAATTACATGTGGGCTTTTCTCTGGTCGGTTTCCAGGTCATCCGAAGAGTCTAGATTCACGCATCTGGGAGTGTGAACAGTAGCTCATCCAAGAGTACGGGGTGTCTGATCATTCCTCCTGAGCCCCCTACGTCCAACATGAGAATCTATTGAATCTGCCAGGTCACCAGTGTTTACAGAAACAAGTTAGCTCAAGAACGTCTCTTAATTCCCCAGCCCAAATGATCCTAAGATGACTGAGCCTCAGAATGGCGGTAAATGCTCCAGAAGACACTACCGTCTGATTCTTTCATCTAAACAAGCTCCACAGACGATCGAGGTGTGTGCTGGGTTTCTTTCAGCTACCCTCACCCCTATCATCTCACTGCCTCTCCCACTGACTCATGAAGCAGCACTGTCGTCAGCATCTTTGAAGTCATCCGCCCCAGGACCTTACTCAGCTTATGATACAGGATGCTGTGTCCACTTCAGAGCAGCTCTTCTCCTACAGTGGGACAGCTACAACCTTCCCAAAGACCAGAGCAAGGTCAAGGATGATGCATAGCGCTGTGTTCCGGGATGGGGCAAGGCCAGCTAAGGGTTTTAAAACAAGAGACAGCCTTTCTCCCTCTGCACACAGTATGCCGAATCTCTCGTGGATGTCATCGCAACCCAGTGGGCACAAGCGAGTCTGTTTGCAAGGAAAATATCAGGTCAGGTTACTATTCGGTTCGTCTAGCTCTTCAAATCAACTTTCCACGGGATCTCTTCCAGGCTCTCACTGTGCATAAAATCGAAGTCATTGGAATTCAGAAGAGCATAGCTAACCACCAGGAACTTGGACAAGTCAGGAGCTGCCAATCACGCTAAGACCTGTTGGGCGAGCTGATCAGGCTTCGGAGTCCTCCAGTCTAAAGCGCCTGGTGGTTTCTGTGATCCAGATAAGCACAGCTGTAATCTCCCCCATCCAGAACTAACTCGCAGATCACAGCTGTGCAATTCAGGTAGCATGCTCCCCTTGTTTAGATTTGTTTAACATTGTTAAATATATAGTCAGACCATCTGCACGGTATTTTTTTAAAATTGGAAATTACAACCATAACTTCCTTTTTATATATCAATAAACTAAACAGCAGAATTTCAAAGGGCTCCTTCTGCACCGAGTACTGCGGCAGAATGCCTGTCCCATGCCACACCACAGCCTAATTGCACACTAATTGGACAAACGTGATTAAATATTTCAAGATCTTTACTAATTGCCTCTATTTTAGCTTTAAAATTTGCTTGCCACCAACAAATTTAATGACACTGGTGTCTAGTCATCAGCAAAAAGCCCAAGAGTTGCTCTTTAAAATGTACCTAGTCAGAATATTTACTGATTGTACATTGTCTCCAATGTAGCTTAATTAGAAATCCAATCAGTTAGCTAAGTCTAATTATACTTGATTTGTAGATTCAGACTATAATCCATAATGAAGCCAAGCAGCTAACAGTAAACGTGCCTAACATGTAACAATAAAGGAAATATTTTTTGTTAATACATGCCTCGTCACTTCAGGAAATCAAGCAGCACACACGTGTTCTTTCAGGATGTGTGTGTCAGAGGGTTGAGACTTGCAAAGCTTCCCTGAACCGGGATCCATCCCATTGGTAAAACCTGCTGTGGAGGACGGCGACCAGAAATGATTTCTCTGTCTCCATATGAGAGCTTAGAAGGAGAAGCCATCATGCCTCGGTGCAGACTCCGGGCAGAACTCCCCCGGCTTTGTTTCACCGGCTCCTTGATGAGGTGGATACAGTTGAAACAGATGACACAGACCATTATTGGTGGGAAACTTGCCCTCCCAGAAGCTTGATTCGACAGTCTTGAGGAAATTGCAGTGTTTATAAGAGCTTGGATTCAAATGGGCGTGGCTGTGTGTGTACACAATGCAGCAACAGCAACTTGCTATGCAGTCTTTGCAAAAGCGTGCCACCAAGTCCTGGCTTGCGAAGACAGCATAAATGAAGCAGAGTAAGAGAACTTTCTTGTTATTAAACGGATTAAGATTGCAACTACACTGGCCTCAATCATCCCAACTATTAGAGACCTAGCAGAGTGACTGAAAATACTCATTATTCTGCACCCCAGAACCTTCACATTTCCCTGGGGATGTACACAATGAAGCCATCATGACAAATCCCCAACAGGCCAGTACTGAAACTGTACATGGCACTTTGCAGTGGTCATCTGCCCCAAAATCAGTGTTTGAGAGCTGTGAGAATGCACGTGACAACGATGCTTCAGACAAACCTCGAGAGGAAATGCATTTCACTTTTCATCTGAATTCAGCAGGAAAAATAAACAGCTGAATCAGGAAGGAGAGGGTAGGTATTGAAGAAATGTAACTTCTAAACTTATGTGACAATATCATAAATGTAATGGCAGATAATTCCAAATAACCCTGAACCCTAAATTAGTGTTGAATGTTCAACAATAGACTGTTTTAGCCTGTTGTTCTCTCCTTTAATGTATAATATTTAAGTTTTTATAACAATGAATGCAACCTAAAATTTTAAAATATTGTTAGCCAGAAGCCTGCAAAGTATAAAATATGAAAGACTAATTTCTGCCTTAAAAAATAATCACTAGGCTGAGGAGATGGCTCAGTGAGTGGGGTATAAAATAGAGATTTCCCCTCCCCCAGACCCATGTACTCTGGGTATGATGGCATGCACTTGTAAACCCAGCCCTCAGGGACACAGACAGGCAGATCTTTGGGTCTGGTTGACCAACCAGGCTAGCTAGTTCATTGAACCTGGAACTACCTCACATAGGATCTATCTCAAATAATAAGGTAGAGAGAGATAAAGGCACTGGAAATGAGCCTCTGGCCTCCACACCAGCACACAAAGGTATACACACAGCACACACCAAAATAAATAAATAAATAAATAAATAAATTAATTAATTAATAGCCAGTGGGATGGTACACTGGGTAAGGGACTTGCTACCATATCTGAGGGTCTGAGTTCTGTCCCCTAGCCCCACATGGTGGAAGGAGAGGACTCCTTCAAACTGTCCTCCACCTTCCACAAGCATGCTGTGGCCTGTATATGCCCATACTCCCAAACATTAATTTAATATTTTTAGACAGAACTAATCATCATTTATTCTTGCATTGCTTTTGTGTGTGTGTGTGTGTATGCATGCTCCCACATAATTTTAAAGCATCTATGGCCATCACTTTCTCTTTTCTTCCCACTGGTTTCAAAAGCACCCTGTGGAATGTCCTGGGCCTCGGTGGTTTCCTTTCACCCGAGGTTCTTCACTATATGACACAGCTCCACTGGGTGCAGCGTCCAGCTGCCATCTTTGAATTTTACTGTGAGTTGTGACTCTGCATGCTCCCCTGAACTTTAATCAAGGCTTTACTAACTCTCGGTATTTGAAAAGAGTACTAATAATGGAGTTGTTTGTTTTCCAATCAGAACGCACCACACTCTTTTGAATCAACAAAAAATACCCTCTTTAGTGACTAGCTATCACATCTCACATTTATCTTCCTTCCCAAGGTCTGACTGTCTGTCAATACCACATTGCCCAACTCAGTGAGGTAAAGTAGAGGAGAGACGTAAATGTTTCATTTCTCCAGGCCAAGGCAGAAGTCCTCTTCCTCTCTACCCGAAAACACAAAACCTAAACTTCTGAACAGCAATTCAGAAGCTAAAGCTGACAGCCACACCAAGATTCCAAACTGCACAGTTCTTGTATGTGCTTAACACGAGCCAAAACAGAGTAATTTTCATACATTCAAAAAATAGCAATGCCAATAATGTACGCATCACCTCAAACGCCACAGAGAGTCGGAAAGACAAAGATCGCCCAGCGCAGTCTTCTCATGTCAAAATGCCAGGGAACGTTTGAAGAAATATGTGTTTCCTTTTCCCTCTTGCGGCTTAGTTTTGTCTTTTCCTCTTCGTATTAATAAGGCCTAGCCCCTCGTTAACATGCAGCCAGAACTTAATGAGCCTTGCAGACTCCTGTAATTTCTTCACTGTTGAGAATGCCTGACACTAATCTATGCCATCTATACTAATAAGAGGTGGATCAGCTGATATTTGGTGCAATGAAAATATGCTAAATATACTTTATTGAATTGCACAGACTTCTTCCCCGTTCACTGCATTACAGAAGCAGGCCTGCAGCCATCGCCTCTGCCTTCTGTATGTCGGTCACAAAGGCTTCCGTTTGGATAGACGAAGGACGGAGTCAGACATTCGACGTTACCCGCCCCTCCACCCCAGTGCTGGCCAGGCTGGCTTTCAGACTTCGGCCTCCGAGAGCCATCGCTTCTGTGACTCTCAGAACACAAACATGGTGTCTCCTATTAGAATGGAAAAGAGATGAAGATCTGACCCAAACTACAGCGTGCTGCAGGAGGTGGACGTTGAGGAGTGCTGCGCTCAGGCAGATGTTGCACAGTTCTTGGGAATTACATTCATAAGAATCCCCAAGAACTGCTAATTAATAACGTAATGAATGTCAAAGAAACGAGACTAATTTTAGAATGTGTCGACTACTGTGTTGCTATTACATGAAACAAAACAACTTATTTTAAAATCTTACATTCCAGGTCTTTTTCTCCCCGCGTGATGACTGCTGGGTTCGCGTTGCTTCTTTTGCTTGTCGAGACACACATGACTGGGGAGGCAGACTGCAGGTGTTGCTAAGTGTTTCCTACGCTTGTGTCAATACCTGTTTTTGGCTCAGACATCACAAACCAGAGGGTGCTTTTAAAAACATTATTTAAAATCTACATATTTATTCAAAACAGTCAGCTGTTGCTGCATCCTTGGAGACATGAATGAGATGCTTGCTGGCTCCCAGGGCCTGAACTCAGTATTGGTACCCATGGACTTCGGCGCATAGTTACTCCCAGCCCCCCCCCCCCCTTAAGTGAGCTCAGCCAGGCAAGATGAGCCTTTTGAGCTAAGTCACTGACAACCTTGAGATTTCCTGCTAGCTTTGCATACATTTGACTCAGTGTTTCGAAGGCGATAGCAGAGTGATCAGGAAGGCAGAGGTGAAATAAATGTCCATTTTTATCCGTGTCTTCAGTTCCTCTGCACTGTCTGGTTTTGTTCTTCCTGTTAAGGCTTGTGTCTGAGAGCGGCCCCCCTAGCCAGCTACTTCAGAATGGAAAAAGAAGGCAAGTTTGCTGACCTTCAGACACATCTTACATATTGGACGAACTCTTGACTGTCTCCGGAGTGGCGTTCCTAGAAATATGCTTCGTGTCTGGGCACTCTATCTTGCAAACATCTGTAAGTATACATATTCAGATTTCAAAACATCCTTTGATGTATCCCCTAAGAGAATAATGGATCCCTCCAACCTCTCCCTCTTCCCCTGGACAATGCCGTATCTGTGCCTTCTAGAATCTCTTGCCTCTTAACCTTTGCCAGCGCAGGTGCAGTAACTCCCCAAAGATTAACAGCCTGGTTGTAGGTGTGATTGAAATTGGCTTGGCTTTCCTTCAGAATCCAGTGCCCTAGCCTACTAAATCACCTTCTATAATCTCGTGCACTTAGGCAAAGCAAACAAAATAATCTGCCAGGAAATACTAATGGCGGAGTGTCAACACCAACACCGTTTGTATTAACTGTCCTGTTGCTATTATCCTGTTCCCTAAACCCAATCAAACTTCAATTCCCACTCTGCGGGGGTTGGATGTTAATTAGAAGGGATGCATGTTGGTATGTACCTGTGTGTACACATCCATGCCCTTTCAAGCAGTCACACACGCCTCCTGCATGCGTGTTGCCTATACAGACGCAGGCTTCGTCGCTAATTAATTTAACTTGCCAGTGCCCCGTGTTTCTGGTTTGTCATTCCAGCTCCTGGAAGCATATATTCTGCACGCACATCTTCTGCCCTGCGTCTTGACATTTTCCAACAGATGTTAGTTAATGTGGTTGTAGAAGGTTTGCTGCGGATGCGGCGAGCCCAATAAATCTTCCTCTTAAGCTCAGGCACTCCACCATCCCAGCATCTTATACCTATAATACATTTTAATTACTTGGCTATTCAAATTATACTAAATTAGATTTGCACGGAACAGCACTGTGGATTTCTCAATTTACATTTAATCCACACACCCCCCTCCCCAAACAACGCAAAATCGGTAAGTTTGCTCACTCACACTTGCAGGAGCCACGGAAGTCTGATGTCTTTAAAATTATTAAGTGACAAAGATTACTAGCACTAAGGTTCTTCTTTGCTTCCCCATTAGCCATTTAGGTGACAGCTGCTGCATTACCCATAAAGATGAACCATTCCTTGAGGGACGATAGTGGCTCCGCTGTGACACTGCTGGCATACAGCATTATCAGACCATGGCTGTGCTCGGAGCCACTGAAGTCTCCTAGGCACCTATCAGTACCCTCATTATCTGCATCACAGAGTGCCGGGAACGAACACTGCCAGGCCTCACAGCTTCGCAGCTCATTTGAGAAGCGGAAATTAAATGTCCCAGGAGAGACAACAGGCACAGTGTAACAGCACCGGGGCTCTACACCAATAACACGCCGACCGCTGTAGCCCTGACTTCTATCTCATTAATTTAATAGGCTCCTGGAATGGGGATGGGAAGGTAGAGAGAGGCCGGCTCGACAAGATTACTGAGTGGCGCTGCCACTGGGTGCCTCGCATGCTCGTCACCGACTGAGCCGAGTGAGCAAGGACTCGCTGGAGGTATCACAGCTCTTGAGATATTTGCTGGGGCTTCTAGAAGCAGTGAACAGCTTTTTTTTTAAAAAAAAAAAAAAGGAAAGAAAGAAAGAAAAAGAAAGGCAGGAGGGAGACAGTGATCACGGAACAAGGGCAAAATTAGCTGATCATAAACATGATCTGTGTACTGCATACAGCAATCCTGCGTGAGCTGGAGGAAGTTGGGAAGGGAGAGGATGAAATAAAGGTACCCTAAACACACAGCGAAGGAATTCCTCTTCTCTCTCTCTCTCTCTCTCTCTCTCTCTCTCTCTCTCTCTCTCTGTGCGTGCGAGTCCTCACGAACACTGCAGAAAATTGGTTTTTCCTCCTGTGAAATTTGTAACTGGTTTCATTGCAGAAATATCAATTCCTTTCTGATCAGAACAACAGCCTTCCAAACAAGGCTGGAAGGTGGGTTATTCAGATAAGCCCATCCAAAGAAACTTATTCTTAGGAAAAACAAAACACATGAAACCTCCAGGTGATAGTGGGTTTTTCACCTTGAATAATCAGATAATGGCCTCAATTCTCGGCTGAGGAGGCCTCTCTGCCATGTGGGATTTGGGTCCTTGCTAAACCAGACAGACACAAAGCCGTCAGATTCCAAGATTATCAGTTCAGATTCCCGAACACTGCATTTTTATTTTAATAACTGCTCTTCATCCTTGCCGATTGTTTAAAGGCCTCGGGGAAACAAAGATCAAAAAAATCCAGTCTCCTGCACTTCGGAACATTGCTGATAATGGCTTTATGCGGCCTCGGGTTTTGTACCGGTTCAAAGCACCAAGGAAAATGTGATGACATTTGTGGCTCTGAAGAATAATGGATGGTTTTGAAGCACCCTGGGTAGAGCTCCAAGCAGCCTCTTCATATTACAGCCCAGCAGGATTTCAGGGTGGTACAGCCATGCATGCTCATTCTAGCTTCCAGAGGACGGGGTCTGTGTCTAGCCACTGCGTGTACTCGAGGACATCTTTGAACACGTCCTTTTGCCTTTTTGAGCCTGGGCCTTTCTGTAAAGAGATGAGAGGACAGCCTGCTAGCTAGGATGTCAGTCAGAATTTAAATGCGACCCCTAGGAATCTCCTGCGCAGTGTGATGATGGGTAGTTGCTCCCCTCGGATTAGACCCACTGTTGACAGACACTCCTCTGGGGTCCCACGTGGATTTCTGAAAGGATACTTCCTATCTGAGTGATAAACACCAGATCGAAAGCAAGCGGAGAGAAAAGGTCTGTTTTAACTTGTGGCTTACTGTCCATCACCGAGGGAAGTCAGGGCAGGAACTCAAGGCAGGAACCTGGAGGCAGGAAGTGATGCAGAGGCCATGGAAGAGGCTTACTGGTTTGCTCCCTACGGCTGTTCACCTGCTTTCTTGTACAACCCAGGACCACTTTCCCCCGGATGACACTGCCACAGTGGTCCAGGCCTTCCCACATCAATTGTCAATCAAGAAAATAGCCCGTAGGCTTGCTTATAAGCTTATCTGATGGAGCCCGGTCCTCAACTGAGGCCCCCTCTTCCCAGATGACCCTGGCTTGTGTCAAGCTGACAAAACGCTCACCACAGAGGAGCGATTTGGGGTGGGCATTATTATAAACCAGAGGAAACTGGGAGTCATCTGTTGACAACATAGAGACAAGGGGCCCCCTCTGTATCACATCGGGGTCCCACTTCTCCTGGCCGGTCATTTTCATGCCACACAGGCCACAGGCTGCTCATAAATCAGAGGAATCCCCCTCCCCAAAAGGAAAACAAAAAAAGTTCACCATGGGACAGCAAGGTGTCTCCGTGAGTAAAATGCCTCCCATTAAGGCTGAGGGCCTGAGTCCAATCCCAGGACCCACACGGTGGGAGGAGAGAGCTGACTCCTGCAGATTGTCCCTGGATCTCTAGGATGCTCACACACGTGCATGCACACCCATAGATAGCCACACATGTTGGCAAAATTGATAAAATATAATTTTTAGAAGCTCGTTAGTACTTGAAATTTCAGAGATCAGACATTCATAGAGTTCCTGAAATCTAGTCATGGACTCAAATCCAAGAGCTCTAGAGAGGCTAGAATGTGATATCAGACCTCTCTCTCTCTCTCTCTCTCTCTCTCTCTCTCTCTCTCTCTCTCTCTCTCTCACACACACACACACACACACACACACACACACACACACACCCCGTGTCAGAATTCTGTAAACCACAGACCTCTAGCACTCTCCCTTTTCTATTGTGTTCAAACCCCTGGCCTGTTCTTCCTTCAGGCTAAAGACAAAATAATAGCAGACTGAAGACAAGGGAACCAGGAGGAAGAAAAGAGAAAGAATAGAGGAAGGAAAGAGATTGGAGCCTGCACGGGGAAGACAAGGCAGTGCCCTTGCTACTTGCTAAAAAGTAGAATAAAGTGAAAAATGCAAATTCACACTACTTTTTCCTCCCCACTCCAGAGACAGGTAAGAATATTTAAGGAAGGAAGGGACACAACCCACAGTGGACATTGTGGCTGTGCCTCCCCCTACACACTGTCACATACACTAAAGTGGGGTAAGTCCCTCAAATGTACCCACAACCCCCTAGCACAAGTGTTCCCCTTCGCCATCCTCACTGAAGACCCAGGGATCTCTCTCATCTAGGAAAACCTACTTGGAGGCTGGAGAGACGGGTCAATAGGTAGAGTACATGCTAGGCAAGCTTGGGGACCTGAGGGTCAACTTCCCAGCATCCGGACAAAGCACTGTTGCTGCCATCTGATCTCAGGGGCTTAGGGCTGGGCCACTAAAAAACTTCCATTATGTATTTCTTGTTGTTCTTCAGAACACTCCGAAGTTTGTAGGAGGGAATGTAACGTTTGCTAGAGGGGACAGTATTCATATAGTTCAATCTTCTTTCCAGTTATATATCTATTTCATCATTTGTGGTTAGTACTCTGGACTCATGAACAGTTTACCCTTGAGGCTAGGACCTAATAGTACCACTCTTCTTGTTATTGCTGGTTTCTATTTTCAGCCTGCATAATTTTTTGAAAAATTAGTATCTAGATTTTTCTCATCACCCAGACTAAATTACTTCATTTATCTTAAATTTCTCCTCTTCCAGCTTCCATAGTTGCCTTGTGGCTTAGGAACCAGGTTTTCTACGTGGTGCTTTGCAAAGCATGAGCACCCATTGAGGACCCACGACAACATGAAGGATGCAAGACTCCTTCCGGTCTTCTACAAAGCCAACGGGCCTCGATTCTCTTTCACGATATCACAAGCCACAAGCTCCATTTATATAGGCATTTGTGCAGACATAAGTTCCCACATCCCACCATTCTACTGTAAGTCTCTACTCACACAGAGATCAATTACTCTTCAACCTCAGGTCGATCTCTGGCAGTCTGCTTCCAGGAATACTGCTACAGAGCTTTCTCTATGGGCTATTGAAGCAGCTGCAGGTCATCGCAGTGCGGTGGCGGTTGGGGTCCGTGGTCTTAAGGGGTCAGATAATAGTGGATGGAACCCACGAGAGCAATTCACGCATGGCGACGTGTGGCATCTCCAAGTGAAAGCTAATGCCTTTAATTAGTGGAACTGCTCTTCTCCAAAATAGTTCTGCCTTTTTTCCCTGCCTTATATTTTTCTTAAATTGTCTTGAACTGCACACAGGGAACAAGGAGTGTCTTGCTTTCTAAGAAGTGCTGCGTGTGTTTGCACACGTGTGTGTGGAAGAGTGAAGTCTCAATTACATGTCTTCACCTTATTGGTGAGACAGCTTCTCCCTGAACCTGGAGCCTTTTGGATTTGCCTAGACTGGCTGGCCAGTAGGTCCCAGCATCCTTCAGTGTCCAGCTCCTTAGAGTTAAGATTACAGGTACATGCTGCCAGAGACTCGGCTTGTATTACATGAATTTTACAGGGTGAAACTGGGGTCCTCATGCTCATACAGCTTTCACTTTACCAACTGAGCCATCTCCCTAACCCCAACTCTCCACTTAATGTACCCAAACGTGTGGACAGAGGAAGGCGCTACAGCTTCTCTCCTGGAGTTTTGAAAAGGATAAGGCTCAGTTCCTCACAGCTTCATCTCTTGTGTTAAGGTTCGTGCCACGTGTCAAGCCCCCAAACACACACACACACACACACACACACACACACACACACACACACACACACGGCCTCCCAGTCTCTCTTCCAGCTTAGGTGAGAGCCCCCTCGGATATCCTAACACCTGTACTGTCACTGTGTGTGTCACCCTTTGTTACTAATCATAGACTCTGTCATATTCCCTGACACAGCAGCGACTGCTTAGACAGGAGTTCAATACCTCGGGCATCGATTGGGTCTTAAGAGGCCGTTTTACCTCTAATGAATGAATGGCCAGTTAGAGACACACACTCCGTCAAAGTTTGCCTACAGTGGAATTCATCTGCTTGGTTTCCCACACACACTCGGCGTCTCAAACGCACTTCTAGAGTTTCTAGACATGGCCCGCTCATAAGAGCTTAGCACCGTGTGCCTAGCTACTGCTTTCCTGCCCACTTTCTCTTCCAGGTAACTTGAAACCGTGTTGGTTAAGTTTGAACAAAGAGAAGTCTGGGGTCTCTGTTACCGATAGCTTTACACCCAGAAGCCGCCACTGTTGGCTGCTGTAATGAGTACTAGTAACAGTTTTGTAAAAACGTGGCTCTTAAAGACGTCTGTTCTGTTCTAGATGCTCAGCCCACCTCAGAGAGGAATGGATTGTCACTGAGAGCTACTTTCTCTCGCCTTCCTACATCCTTCCCATACGTGGGTACAGCATGGCTTAGCTAAACACCTGAGAGACAGACAGGGGTGATTCTGTTTTTAACAACAACAACAACAACAAAAAGTTGCTTGTTTAATAGTAAAGTTTGAGGGCACTAAAGTTTGGCTCAAAAATGGCCCCTCAAAGCCATGTGTTGAAGGCTTGAACCCTAGCCAGCTATTATGGGATAGCAGACTGTTTAAAGGCTGGAGTCTAGTAGGGAAGTCTTTAGGTAGTGGAGGCCTATCCTGGAAGTGGTTTTCTTTCCCTTTGCTTCTTGGCCATACAGTGAGCAGCCCCACCTCACCTTGCTTTCCCATCATGACACAGTGCTTGTCCCAAGGTCTTGGGGCCAACAGAGGATGCAGCGAACCCTCCAAAACTGAGAGCCAAAACTAAGCCTGACTTTATAAGGTGGTCACGTCAGCGTTTGGGTAAAGTAGCTGTGACAGTTCAACTTGTTGACACCTTGACCCAATTTGGGATCACCAGAAAGACATGGCGACTGGATGCGTCTGATGCATTTCCAGAGAGGTTTAACTGAGGTGGGGAGATGCACCCTGAATGTAGGTGGCACCATGCCATGGGATGGGGGTACCCAACTGAATAAAGAAGAGGAAGCAAGTGAGCATCATCACCCTTCTCTCTTGCTTCCTAAGTATGGATGTGATATGACCAGCCACCCCATACTTCTGCCACCATAGCCAAAGCCATTCTCAATGCCACACTTGCCCTGACATGATGCTTATCCAAAAAAAAAAAAAACAATAAAACAACTAATAACTGATAGGGTGACAGAGAGCTGACTAACAAAACATGTACACGATTTTCCTTGTATTCTTCTTATTCTTTAGAGCAGTCTTGGGTTCATAGAACACTTGAGCCAGCAGTACAGAGAAATCCCATGTGCCTCCAGTACTTCCTCCTCCTGCACACACAGCCTATTATCAACTGCCTAGCCAGTTTAGTCCATGTATGGCCAAAGATTAACTTAAATTGATCTGCCTCTATCCCTCTGAGTCCATAGCTGGTTCATTTTGTGGTGTTCTAAATTCTGTGGATTTGGGGAAATGTGTGATGGTGTCCTACAGAATGGTTTCACCACACTGAGCATCCTCTCAATAGTTTGGCCCTTTATCTTTCTTTCCATTTATCCTTCCCTTCTGCTAGCAACCATTGATGCTTTTTAGGGTCTCCATGGGTTTTTCTTCTAGGTCACATGGTTGGACTCCGGGTTCATAAAGCCTTTTAAGATTACTATTCATATTTCACTTAGCAATATCCATTTAGGGCTTTTTAAAATTTGTGTATTCATTACACAAAGCTCAATTTTTTAGTGCAGAATAACATTCCATTATCTGGATATAAGATAAAAGAGTAAACTATTTCATAGAGCATGACATACTTAATAGTAAAGGACACAAATCATTCATGCATGACTTGAGGAACTTTCCCAAGATGACTACTTCCATGCATTCGGCACCCAGATCCTTCAACAAGCCAATGTAACACAGAGAAGCACTCCAGGTACTCAAATCCTCTCCGTGCCCCGCATAGGACAAGCAGTATCCTGACACCTCAGCATAGAAGTCATTTTGTCTGGCTCCCTCCCTTAGGAAGTAGACTTAGGAACACCTTTCCATCAGCACCTTCGAAAGCAGCTCCCATTTTCCTCTCAAATTAGACATGAGTCTGAATTAAAGAAAAATGTATAGCAGCCGGAAGAGCATTTATTTTCAGAAAGCAGGTCCCATTAGTGCCTTCCCGGAAGTGCCGGTCTCCACTCAGAACCACTGGCCATGCATCTAGAATACCAAACTGAGCTGCGGCCAGTGGCAATTAGGCACACCATGGGAGGGCGGTGGCTTCTCTAAAGCTAACGTTGTAAAAAAAAAAAAAAAATGATCAGATGGAACAGGCTGGGCAGCTTGCAGCTTTCCGTGAATGAGTTTGCTCTCAGGACTCAAGGCGCCTTTAACCAGAGTAAAGCTCCATAGGGACATCGCAAATTTCCATCCTCCAGATGTCTACTCCTTGGAGTCTGTGATACATAGCGTTATTAAAGCCAAAAAGTGTGAAGAGTTAAGTTGTTGTCCTTAAGGTGGAAGCGTACAAAGAGCATGCTCACACTAGCACATACCTACAGCAAATGCAGCCCCTAGGTGCTTTAGGTGCAGTGAGAAGCAAAAGATACACATACATGCATGCATGCATACATACACACACACACATATATGTATTCACCTGAGCTATTTTTATGTAGCAGGGAAAACCATCCAAGTAGCCTCTCACATATCACAAAATAATGGAAATTATAAAGGATGCCCCCACGCTGTTCCCCAGGACCAATGACGGCCATGTGAAAGGAGAAGGCTTTTGTACTACAGTCCCATGATATTCCCAAGGGTAAAGTAGCTCACCAGGACGAACCAACTGACATTTTCTACATAAAATAATAAAGCGCCTGGGTTTGCTGGGAAGGGCAGAGGGTAACTTGGAGGCTTTCTTAGCAAAACTCCACAAACTCAGGGAAATCTTAAATCCATTATCTGTGAGACATGAGCAGCTACAATCATGGAAACAGACGTTGATACAAGCTCTGACCAGTAAAGACAATGTGCTGAGACAAAGTCCCTAACACACGCAACTTAAGGCTAGAAGGATTTATTTCAGCTCATAGTTTCTGGGCATTCTGTCCATCATTCGAGGAAGGCGTGATAACAGAAGGATGAGGCCCTGGTCACACTGAATCTGAGACCAGGAAGGCGAGAGATAGGATGCTGGTCTCCACGTGGCTTTCTCCTTTTTCATTACATATTCTGTCTGCGATACAAACTTATAGACTGGTGCCATCCATATTTAGGATGGGTGTTTCATCCTCAGCTAAGCCTCTCCAGAAATGCCCTCATAGAGATGCCCAAAGGTGTGTCTCCTAGGTGATTCCAAATCCTGTTGATTAGCAATAAAGATTGACTGCCTCAAACCTGACAACTATTGTGGTACCTCAGTAAGGATCTTGTAATAGATAAACAGTACTGGAGAAAAAAAAAACAATGATTGAGTTTAGTTAATACTAATATAAGAACTTAGTTCTGACAAATACACTGTGGTCATAGAAGATGATAAAATCAGGAGAAATTGAACTAGATATTTTTATATCTCAGTGAAAATTAAATAAACAGAATAACAACACAGATAAGAAAATGAAAGGAGAAAGATGACTATAACATACAGGTTGATTCAGAGTGAGTACTGGTTCTAGCTACTATTAACTTCTTTCATTTTTCTTCTCTTCTTTTTAACCCTTTGTGACAGTTTTCTATGGTCTATAACTTGCTAGACTGCCTACACCCAAGTTAGCCTTGAACCCAAGATCTTCCAGCCTCAGTATCCAGAATACTGGGGTTATAGGTGTATGCTACCTTAATTCTTATAGCCATTCAAGGCACCTCCTAGAGACAAAGTCTACTCTCTTTCAAATATATAGACAGACTCTTGAGTGCTTGTTTGGGGATTCTAATGGTGTGGCAGTTACTCACATACCCTTGACCAAACACTGGTGCTCCTCTGTTAGCAGAAGATCATCCTCATCGACCAACCAAGCAAACAGCTTCTGGAGAGATGCATGTGGAACAATAAGGGAGGAAGGGGAGACTCATCTATCCAGCCAGATGAGCCAAATCAACCCTGGCAGTCAATGAGACGAAAAGTGCCACAGCTTTATGGCACTCCCATCCTGTAGACAAACTCTTCCTCATCACCTGCAGTATGCATGCAGAGTGAAGAGGAACATGCAACAAATGTGTCCACGTCATCCATTGGTGAGAAGTAACCTACCCGCTGGAGTCTCCTATCAATGTCTGTTGACCAAAGAGGCGTTCTCGTCGTGGAGTCCCAGGGGATACTTAGACTGCTTCGAGATGGAATGTCAGAGTGGAGAGTGCACATGGATGGAAATGGCTTTTCAAGCATCATTTGTCTGTCCTTTTTAAGGCAAGCTAGCTTCCATGTTGCACACGTAGATCAAGGTCAACGGCAACTTTAACTTGGAGCTGTAGGGTGTTACACAAGCCCCACCCCAAACCCACGGAGGTGAGCTGCTCTCTTCCCGTGGTCTCAGCCACCTGGCTAGATATTTGTCTGTTATGGTTGCTGAAAACTGTGTTCAACTCCGTTAAGAAACTCTTGACGAAAGATCTTTATAGGTATTTTTCCAGTCTAACACACGCACACATATAAATAAATTTAATTAATTAATTAAATTTAAACAATGAAGCAACTAAGCAACCCAATGCCCTGTTCCAATGGCATTACCAGATAAACCTTCTGCAGAAGAACAGGCTGAAAATATGTGCATCTAACTTCTTGAGTCGAAATCATTTTGGGCAGGAAAGGAAGGGCTGAGGCGATGCTTCAGTCACTAAAGTGTTTGCTAGGCAAGCATGAAGACCCGAGTTCAGATTCCCAACACCCACATAAAAATTCAGATATAGTAGTCACTCGTGCCGGGGAGGTCAAGACAGGGAGATGACAACTGGAGCTTGCCAACCGACTAGTCATGACAAACCGGTGTGCTCCAGACTCAGTGAGAGACCCTGCCTCAAACACTAAACTAAGGTAGGAAGTGACAGAAAGACTCCCACCATCTACCTCTGGCTTTCCTGTGCAGGCACACACACAGGTTCTCCACCAGCACAGAACAGGCACACACACACACACACACACACACACACACACACACACACAATCACTTGAGAATATTTGGCTGAGCAGTACACATTCAACATTTCTAAGTGTTAACACCCCTGACCACTCATTTTTTCATTTTAATCCCCCACACAGGTGGGGTGGAGGGTAGACAGAGTTCACAGTAGGGCAGAAATGGCTTCGCTTCAGCGAATCAGAACACAGAGGTCCATCTGCCTCTGCCTCTGCCTCTGGAGTGCTGTGATTAAAGGCATGAGCCACTATATCCAACTAATCTTACTTCTTAAATTCATGGATATTTTGCTTTTATTGAATTAACATAATAGGTATAATAACAAGTGTAATAATGGTTGAGAACCTTTAATAGAAATTCTTCAAATATACAATGATCTAAAACCTGAAAGCTTTAAAATACCAACTTGATGTCCTAATTGGAAAATGGAACCCCACCTCATGTGACAGGTTAAAACTTAAAACATGAGCATAAACTACTGCATTCAATTAACTTCGGGCTACAAGGATAAGCTGCACAAACTTAAATGAACTTCATGTTTAGACTTGAATCTCATCCCTACATTATTTCATTGTGTATATGTAAATATCCCAAAATCTAAAATCCAAATGACTTCTTGTCTCAAGCATTTTAGATATGGGATACTCAAGCTATGTAGGATTAAAAAAAAATTGGAAAGGAGACTGGGAGGCTCAGGCAGCTTAGGAAGCTACAGGGTTCCCAGGGCCTTTCCCTAAGCTCTTTAAGCATCAGTTACTGGGGCAGAGAAGACTCTCTGGTGGAGCTGTTTTCAGGAATCAGCACTCACACAAGGGTAGGGTTTGGATGCTGCAGCTGCCTTTGACTCACCCATGCTCCTCTAAATAACTAAGTCCCCCCCCCCAAAAAAAATCATTCCTTCACTAAGCCGGGCTTTAGTGAAATGATTTCTTCTGTGTTGTGGAATATTAGCCTAAGGTGTGTTATGTTTGTTTATGCTGTGGAATATTTGTTTTAATGATGCAAAGACATGGTGCATTCTTTTATGTCGCATTTGTTTAACTCTGTGAAGCTGTGCTACTTTGTTGAAAACACCTGATTGGTCTAATAAGGAACTGAATGGCCAACAGCAAGGCAGAAGAGAGAATAGAGAGGAGGAAAAGAGAAAAAGAAGAGAGATCGAGGAGCAAGGGAACAAAGAGAGGAGGACACTAGGGCCCAGGCACAGAGTAAGTGGCAAAGAAAGGTAAAAAATCCCAGAGGTAACAAAGAAAATAGATGGGATAATTTAAGAAAAGCTGGCTAGAAATAAGCCAAACTAAGGCCAGGCATTCTTAAATAAGAGTAAGTCTCTCTCTCTCTCTCTCTCTCTCTCTCTCTCTCTCTCTCTCTCTCTCTCTCTCGTGTGTGTGTTTATTTGGGAGCTGGTTTGAGTAGTCCTCCAGAGAGTAAGAGTCAAAAGAGTAAAACCAACCAACATTTTGGCTCCCAACAATTCACACACAGAAACTTATTATTACTTATAAAAGCCCAGCCTTAGCTTGGCTTGTCTCTAGCCAGCTTTTCTTAACGGACATGATCCCATCTACCGTTTGCCTCTGGGCTTTTCCTTTTCTTACTTCTGTAATCTTACTCTCAGTCTTACTCCATGAGTAGGGGAGGGAAGAGCAACCAAAGCAAGAATCTCCCATGTAGCCATGGAGGACGGCAGGACTCTGGGCAGAGTAACTAGAAAGCAAGAAATAATATGTATTAAGAAAAATTTCTGATATGCAAAATTGCTAAATGATAACATTCAAGACAGAGAGTGTGGTGGTTTGGATGAGAATCCCCCCCCCCCCCCCGCCCCCGCAAGACTCATAGATTTGAAAATGTGCTCTCCAGTCGGTGGAACTGTTTGGGAAGGATTAGGAAATGTAACAGTTGGAGGAGGTGTGTTATTAGGGGTGGCTTTGAGATTTCCAAAGCCCATGCCTTTCCCAGTTAGCTCTCTCTGCCTGGTGCTTGTGGATCTAGCTGTGATCTCTCAGCTACTGCTCCAGCACCATGCTCGCCTGCTTTCTGCCATGTTGATTACAGACTCTATCTCTCCGCAACAGTGAGTCCCAAGTTAGAGGCTTTTATAAGCTGCCTTGGTCATTGTGTTTTATGACAGCAATTTCAAAAGTGACTAAGACAAATGGGAGGGTCATTTGAGTAAGCATGAAGCCTCAAACCCAGATCTGGAGTTAAAAGAGTCTCGCATACCTTGTATGAGACTATAGCCTGTGTGAAGGAGTAGAGGAACTGGAGAGGTTTCAGAACACATGGCCAGATTCACTGTTCATAACTAAAATGCTTAAAGAAATACCCTTTAAGGGAACATCTGAATTCTAAGAGAGCAAAGTCTTAAATAAAAGTGCTCTACTGGCCGACTCTCAAAACTCATTCGCAATAAAAAAAAAAAAAACCAATTTTTCCTAGGGCTGGAGAGATGGCTCAGTAGTTAGGATCGCTTGCTGCTCTTCCAGAGATCCTGAGTTCAGTTCCTAGCACCCACAATGTGTGGCTCACAACTACTTAGAACTCTCCTCCAGGGGATCGACTGACTCATGAGGGCACTTGTACTCACATACACCAAAGCTGGGTGGGGGTGGCACATGCCTTTAATCCCAGCACTCAGGAGGCAGAGGAGGGCCGGTTTCTGAGAGTTTGAGGCCAGCCTGGTCTACAAGAGCTAGTTCCAGGACATGCTCCAAAACTACAGAGAAACTCTGCCTCAAAAAACAAAAAAAGAAAAAAACAAAACAAAACAAGAAATACAACCAAAGAAAGAGCAACTGTTTCCAGACCCTATAACTGTTCTTTGTGCTGTATTTACCTACAAGGTTAGCCCTATTAGAAATGAAAACTGCTGGTCTGACGTGAGCTTGAAGAAGTTGTCTCCTGAATAACTTCTAGTTAAATTCCACTGGGATAAAATGTCCATTATAAGGCTTGAATTTCTCACCAGCCTTTCCACTCTGACAACCCCAAATGTGGTCATTTTGGTAACAGTTCCATTTGTCTTGGAAAAGAGAGTTTGTGACTTTGGTCTGCTGTCGCCGAGAAGAGTCTGCTACAGATGTTAGTGAGATCAAGTCAGCTGGTAGAGCGTCTTTTGTCTTCTATGGCCCCGCCAATGCTCTGTGATGAAGTTTTATCAGCTTTTGAGAGAAAGGTAGCACAGAGACCAACAACTGTTTTGACATCAGTCTAACCAAAGGCATGTAGGCAGCCACATACCAAAATCTTTCAAGACAGAAAAGGGCGTCAGGGAACCAAAGGGAATGAACCACTAGGTGTAGCACTGAGTGCTTGCTAGATTGTTGCTGGGTCCTGAAGCACAGGCACTCATGGAACCAACCATTGTACTTATCCACAAAGCTAGGGCCCTTCCTCCAGTGCCCCTGATGAATTTTGTAATGAAAGAAGTTGAAAACGTAGATGAGATGAACCCACTTGAAAGAGAAGAATTGGCCCAGGCATCACAATCTTTGGGGAGCCCCTGAGCTCCAATCACCAAGAGCAATGCTGTAATATCATTAACCTTACTCCTCTCGCTCTGCAAAAGGTCACTTTATCTGTGAGCCATGCATCCGCACACTCACACAGATAAGAGGCCACTAACAAAGGCCTGACTGTTGGCTGCCCCACCAGTGCTATCTAACCCAGTTAGCACATTTCCCAGCATTCTGTCACGAAGTCATTGGCAGTGTCACTGCTGGAAAACTGCATGGCTCAGATGTTTCTAAACCCTTTTAATCCATGACAAAGGCCTCCATTTACTGTTGTTTTGTTTTCCTCCGCTGCCCTACAGCATGGCAGCTAGTGTGTGCTTCTGATAAGCAGCGAGCCGTGCAGATGAGGTTCGGTTTCCTTGTACACACCGCCACGCAACCTGCCAAGGCCCAAACAGGGGACGTGGCATGGTTTTCCCTCCCCCCAACCAGCAATCAATGCCAGTGGCACCCTGCACAGTGGTTCCCAGGCCAGATAACTTCAGAAGAACACATAACTAATTTTTTGTGTTGACAAAAAAAAAAAAGGCATTTGTTTAGCATCATCTAATTTGAGGAATGCTTTCTCTAGAGCAAATAATTTCATTCTAATAAATTGAGAAGGTAGCAAACTCACAACGAAGAGCAAAAAGGAAAAGAAAATATTCCTGTCCTATGGATTTTTTTTTTCCCCTTTTGAAAGGTTACTTTCTTCTTTCTCTTTGCAAGGCAGAAGAAAGGAGTAGAGGCTGCTGCTCCGGGAAACAATGCTGATATTTGCTGCTCTCGACAAAAGAGGCTTGTGTGTGACCAGGGGAGTGTGACAAAGGCAACAGGAGCCCTGTGCTGGGAATGGAGGTAGCCTAAGCTGGACTGGGAAGGAAATGCGTGGAGGAATTGACAGCCGGTTGACTCCTTGGCCTCAGTGACTATCTCCACTGCCAAGTTCAGATGAAGAGCGAAGTCACAGTTCACGTGGAGGGAGTCCTGAGCTATTAGGAGCTGGGAAAACCAGGACTGAGAAGCACAAAGAAAGGGTTGGGGTAGAGGGCAGCTCAGAATGCGGAGAAGCCCAGCGACTACGGAGCGCTGAGAATCAAGCACACTGAAAGATGGAGACTTCTTTCCTGCATAAGAAGTTAACAGCTGAGTTTAGATTAAAAGCCAAGAATCAGCAACATCCATCATGAAGACTGCATGGCAAATATGGGTACAAAGCAGTGTGGGATATTGGAGGGTGGGGGTATATATTTAATGCTTAACCATTTAACATTTACTTCATGGGCAAAGAAGCTCACATGAGGCCCTAAGTGTTGGTATCCAGCGTCCATGCACAAACAATGGCACAATGGCCTGCGTTTGTAAGCCCGACACTGGGGCTCTGAGACAGGCAGATTCCTGGAGCTGTTGGCTGGCCAGCATCGATGAGTTCCGGGTTCAGTGAAACACCCTATCTCAAAAATTAAGCTGGAGAGAGATAAGGAAGACAACCAACATAAATCTGCCAAGCCTCCACACTCACACCCATACCCACGCATGGGACCTGCGTGCACGAGTACACATACCCATACAGACATGTGCATATACAACAGACACATTAGGAAATAAACGCAGAACGTCCACCCAACTGTGGCGTGCATCTTTGAAGTGTTGGGGTGTATCCTCATCCTCACCTTTGAGTCCCAAAGGAGCCGAAACATTTTTGAAAATGACTTCAAATGCTTTATCTCTTCTGAAAATCAATATCTTTTTTGTTCACAACAAGAGCTGTGCTTCTAAACTCTCAAGTTCTTTCCCATGCTTCTCAGTTTTCAAATGATTAAAAGATATTATCTTCCTATGCCTAGTGGAGGCCAGGGAGCTGGAGAGGGTGGGCTAATTCGATCATGGAGATTTTCTTTTCCCAAGACTATGCTGTTAGCAGAATGCGGTCTCATTTTTCTTTCTCAAGCCCTGGTACACCTTTCCTCTTTAACATCGCCTGTTAAACACTGCTCCTGGTACCTCCTACCCTCCCTCCAAACAGCAAGGACAGAAGTAGCTAGCTCACCACGGTAATGATGCAAATGCAGTTTCTTCCCAGACTTGGTGGTCGTGGGAGCTCATTTTCCACCAAATCCTCAGTGCGTGGGCCCAGGTGACTGCCTGACCACCTACTGATTATCTTTGTAAAATAGCGGTGGGCGAGTGACTGGGCACCTCCTGTCTTCTTGTGATGTAGCCACCACTCACTGTGCCCCTTCTTCAGTTTGCTTTCTGATACACATCCTTTTCCAATGAAAACCTGCCCCTCCAGTTTCATGCAAGCCTTGTATTCTTTTCCCCAAGCCCCTGTTTGCTGTCCTTGGCATCTCTTCCGAGCTAGGGCAATACCCCGAGAACACTGCCTCTCTCCGGCATACCTGGCTATGCCAGAAGTTCTAACCTGAAAGTCTGTTTCTCTCCTCATGAAACCACACCTGGCTATCCTTGAAGATCTCATTCAACGCACACTGCTTAGCTTCTCCCTGCTGGATCTAATACCTGGACCCAGTTTTCAGGTCCTCCTCCTCCCTCTTTTCCTCCCCCTCCTTCTCTTCCTTCCTTCACTCCTTTCCTTCTAGCAAATGCTTTATGGCATCATACTCTACACTGGGCACTCACTCCTAAGGGGCTAGATCACAGAGCAAATGAGGCAGACAAGGTCTCCTTTGTACAACATGTACAGTACAGAGAGGAGACAGAGAGTAAACTACTAAATAAACAAGAGGATAGCCCGGCATCTAACAATGGACCAATGGGGAGTGGGTGTCATGAAGAATGATCTGTGGGTACGTTACACGGCCATTAGAGATGCCCTCTTTGGAGAGATGGAAATAACTGGAGGTGGAGCCTGTGCTCCACAGTTGACCAGAACATTCCAGCGAGGTCAATCTGCACGCAGAGGTCGTAAGAGAAAGGCGAACTGAGAAAGTGTGATATTTTCCCCTACCATACCTATGCCATAATTACATGTGTCATATATGTTAGTAACACATGCAACAAACGTGTAGCACTACGTGGAGGTCCACGTTTATTAGACGTTTACAAAATCTTTCTTCTATAATGAACTTTCACTGTCAGATTGTCAACCAACCTCACAGATTCTCCGTTTATGTTTGAAAGCAGCTAGTGAGAAACAGACGCAACGATCTCGCATTTGATGGGGGGAGAATGTCAGACTTCTAGGTAATAGTAAGCCAATTCATTCTCCAGCAGCTCCCTAGACCAAATGATGCTTAAACCCGAGAGAGAAATTAATGCACAGCTCATCAAGATTTACACCTAAGCACACGCCTAGCTCTTGACTTTTCCTCATTAACTTTTATGGCACAAAGTTCTCTTGGCTGCCCCCTCTCGCAGAATGACCCCTCATTTCCCATCATGCATTAACCAGCTTCCCCTAGCTCAGCCGAACACATCATAAAATTATTTTCAGTGTGAGTGAGAAACACCTTTACATTTTATGACTCGTACAATAAAGAAACAAGAAAAATATGCAATTTATAAAATGATAATATGCTGTAATATGGAGCTTTTAAGTTAATGGCACATACAGGGAACGGTGTCATTAAGAGAGAGGGAGGGGTGAGGAGGAAGGAGGAAAGGGAGTGCTTCATCACACCTAAGTGCCGCAGCTGACAGGAACCCGGAAGACACAGAACCGCACACACCGTCGATCTGTTCCTTACAACTACTAAGCTTCTTTTTACATATACCCATGGAGTAGCAGCACCACAGCTTGTGCAGGGAGGAAGGCCGTGGACCTGCCTGTCTTGGCTCCCCTACACCCCACCTCCGCAGGCAGAAGTCCAGCGAAAGGCAACCTGAAGAACAGGATTTCGCTCTGGCTGAGTCACTCCGGGGACTGCCTTGTGATGTATTAACATAGCTTTGTAAAACTCTGCCCAGCACCGTGTTCAGAATTCCCCAGAGGAATCCAACAACCTCCAGCGCAGGTGTGAGCTGGGCAGTGGGCTGATGAGAGCTGATCAGCTGCCCCACAGTCTGGTTCCAGCTTCAAGCACCGACAGCTCTTCACCCACGGCAGGTGCACATCCTTAAAACACCTCAAAATCGGGGGCCAAGAAAGAGGTTAAGAAGCCTGATGGGTTTCCTCTGCAGAGAACAGCTCGTTGTAACCCCGATACTGGAAAGTGATGCCGTGGATTCGTTGCCAGTTTTTATTACAAAGGTTGTGAAGTACAGATTGCGTGGAAGCCATGTTTTGTGGCAATAAGAGCATGGGTTTCTGCCGTAGACTCTTCCTCCTGTGGTTTGCTAGGTAACTTTGGTGGAGTTACCAAAAGGAGCTGTTTCTCGCTTTTATAATGTATAAAATGGGAGTATTGGTAATATAGACCACGTAGAGATGTTGTGAAAACAATTGAGGTGGTAGACTCAAGTGCTCAAGGTGGTACCCGGCTCATGAGGAGCACGAGCCACTTTATTCGGAAAGGTAAACCTGTCAACGGAAACCCACTGTTTCACAAAACACCTAACAACTCCCACAGATCTCTCTCTCTCTCTCTCTCTCTCTCTCTCTCTCTCTCTCTCTCTCACACACACACACACACACACACCTAGTGTGATATATACTGAGATGAAATACATCTAGAACCAGAATACGAATTAAGTATTCTATGAGAGGCTTCAGGGAAAAAAAAAAACACTGCTCATGAATCTTCGATATATTAAAATCGCTTTTTAAAATTCTACACAGCACTGTATTAGCCAGGGTTCTCCACAGAGAAACAGAATGTGATGTACACAGATGACACAGCTGGAGATGTAGATGGATGGCATGAGGCTGGCACAGGAGCTGTAGGAACTGGTTCTTGTTATTGAGGCAAGGAACCCTGGGACCTACAAGCTGGAGAACCCAGAAGGCCAGCACTGTAATTCAGCGTGAGTCTGATGTGAACCCTACTATGACCCTGAACGTCTCAGACCTAAGAGCACCGAGGTCCTCAGAGGCAAAAAGATATATATGCAAGGCTCAGCTCCAGTTCAGAACTTTTCCCTCCTTTTTCTTTTGTGTTGGGGCCTTTGAGGAGCTGGTAAACATGACCTCCAAATGCTGATCTCTTCTAGAAACGTCATAACACAACCAGAAATACTATTTTACTAGCTCTCTGGGCAGCCCTTAACCGGGTCATGCTGACATGCACTGTTAATTGACACAAAGACTTCGTGTCTCATGAAATAAAATTAACTCTCCCATTCTCTATGACTTCCTGAAGCACAAACAATCTCTGGCTAACCAGTTACTCATTCACAAGACTGCGAAGCCGCCTCGCAGACATCCCACGGGTGATGGCTGCTAGCGCCTATTGAGGATAAGAAGTGAGTTTCCATGCTGCCCCGCATCAAGCCTGGGGACCCACATCAAGCAGGCTGGGTCAGAGTGCCTCCGAGTTAACTGTGTGACTAAAGCCTTCCCCGGAAGTTCTGAGGGATGCAAATCTGACCCCATCAAGCTACCTATGCTCTCACTTTGCAAACAGAGACACTGAACCTAGTGACGAGATCTCCTCAAGGTTACGTGGAAGGATTAGTCAAAAGCATCTCAACAGAAGCAAGCCGTCTTGGTTCACTGGGCGGTGGTGGCGCACGCCTTTAATCCCAGCACTCGGGAGTTAGAGCCAGGCGGATCTCTGTGAGTTTGGGGTCATTCTGGTCTACAAGAGCTAGTTCTAGGACAGGCTCCAAAGTTACAGAGAAATCCTGTCTCAAAAAGACAAAAAATAAATAAATAAATAAATAAATAAATAAATAAATAAATAAATATTCATGGTTCAAAGGGAGATGATTGAAACTATGCAGAATCCTTTTTATCCTCTCTCCTCCCTCTTCCAAATTCACATTTTTTTATAATTTCACATATGTAGAGAGTATACTTTGATTATATCTAATCCTATCTATTACCCTTTCTTATCTCCCTTCTTCTAGCCCCTTTCCAACTTTAATGTTTTTTTGGTGTGTGTGTGTGTGTGTGTGTGTGTGTGTGTGTGTGTGTATTGTTGAGTTTAATTAGGGTTGCTTGTATGAGCATGAGTTGGGCCTATTTACAGGATCATGGGCAACTTGCCAATAGCTACACCACCAAAGAAACGTTATCATTCCCCCAGCAACCAAGAATTGACAATATATCATCATTCCCCTACCACATCTACAATAGTCTGTTAAAGAATTCAGATTTTCATGAGTCTCATGCAGATAGCCAGCAGTAGGAATTTATCAAAGAACCAAACACATCTCTGCCCACCAATGTAATCAGAGGTTTCTCTCCCATCCACTGAGTGGTTCCCAGGTAACCACTCAGAGGCTTAAGTATCACTTATAAATGCTTAGCCAATGGTCTAGGCTTATTATTAGCTAGCTCTTACATTTAAATTAACTCATATTTTTTCCTGACAATTTATTTTTAATTGAAACTTAAATTATGAAATCAAAGTTATCCACAATGAACAATTATTCTCACCTATATTCACAAATAGTTTTTTTGCATATTCTGTATATCACATTACATTCTTACAATTTACCCATATTTTTTAATCTATGCTTTGCCATGTGGCAAATAGCTTGTTACCTCATTTTTTTACATGTCTTTCTTCCTCATTTAAGGCAAGGTTTTGTGGATGTTTCTCCGCCGCGTATGCCAGGCCGGTTGACCTGCCACTTCTAGTGATTCTCCTGCTTGTTTATCAACTCCCAGGAGAAGTAACGGGAATTGCAGACACCAGCGCCATTCATCCAGTTTTGACACGCGTTCTAGAGACTTTGAACGCGGGTCATTAGGTTTTTGCACAGAAAGTACAAGTTGAACCATCTCCCCAGCCCTGGAGTTTTTCCAGTAGAATTCCCAGTGTCAAAGCTCTGGATAACTTCTGACACACAAAGAACATTTCGTAAACAGAATTGACCAACATCACCTACTAGCATATCTGTCTTCATCAGAGAAAGAATGCTGGTGGGGACCTGTAAGGCAAAAGCTACCAACAGGTCCCTGGTTGTTGTTGTCATTATCATTAGTAGTCATTTGTGAGACGTGGGTCTCGCTAGGCAGCACAGGCTGGCCTAGAACTCTCCATCCTCCTGCCGCTGCCCCTTGAGTGCTAGGACTGCAGTCGTAGTTCACTATACATGTCTTCATTTCTTAATAATTAAGAGGCCTGTTCATTAGAGACTGTTGATTTGGGGAGGATGTAGATGTGGCTGGGCATCGTGTTAACCTTGGGGACTTGGTGAATGACACTGTAGTCAGGAACCGATAGTCTACACAAGTGTGAGTTGAGCTGTGGTATTTTGAGACTCACTCCCTTAATGAAGGCAGATGAATGATCAATCATGAGTTCTAAGGCTGTGGGTATGGTTCAATCGGTAGAGTGCTCAGCTGCCATGCACAAAACCCTGGGTTTGACCTTCAGCGCCTCATAAAACTGGGCAAAGTAGTGCCTGTTTATAATCTCTGTGTAGGGATAGCCCAGCCCATTGGGGGGGGGGGCGTGTTCGCCTCGGGCTAATGTTTACATATAAATCTGGCAGGTGTGAGCCCCTCTGGTCTCTTTTTTGTATCTCCTGCTCATCGCTGGATCCCTGGTGTTGTAAGCTATCCCTTCATTAAAATTTGCTGTTTTATATTAAGCTAGCCTGGTTATTACGCCGCTTACATCTCTGTGCTAGGGAGGTAGAGTCTGAAGGATCAGGAGTATGAAGTCATCCTTGGCTACATAGTGAGTCTGACGCCTACCTTAGCTATGGAGGGAAACCTATGTCAGTGCTACTACTGTATCATTATCATTGCTGTCATCATCATTAAAATGTGTTTTGATATTTTCCCAGCCATACTTATGGGAAACTTGTATTCCTAACAATTTGGTTACTATGGTACAATCTAATGCATGGCCAGTGGAATCTTTCAAGAACAATTGGATGGGCTGGGGCAGCCACAGTTCATTGCCTCCTACAGAGACCTCTGTTTGCTGCTGTCCGGACTGAACTCCTTCCCAGTTGCCCCAGATCCCTGCTCCTCCAGGCAGAAACCTTATGGCAGCAATGCGCTGCTGTCCAAAAAGGGAAAAGGGCTCTGCTGAAAGCCTTCCTTTGTCTGCCTTCCAGGCCCGCTTGCCATCTCAAAGCATCTCCACAAAGTTGATGTTTCCGTTCCTTTAATTCAGTGTTCGGGATGACACAGCTCCAGCCCAGCTGTCTCAAGAGCACAGAGAGTGTGTAAATGTTGCCAGTGTTCCGGCCTCTTTTCTTTCTCTGGGTCAGATGCAAGGCTGTCACTGTGTACGTTGTTATTTAAGGGAGATGCTCAGATGTTTCCTTTCTGTGGTGGCAGAGATCTTTTCAAGGGGGCCTCTTTATTCCTCTGACATTTCCACTCTTGAGAAGCTGACCCAGTTTCCGCAGAATAACAAAAGCGGCACACAGGGAAAACAGATTCCCCTGAGGGACTGATAAACCCAGGTGAACTCTGGCCAACCGAGTTTCCCTTTGAGAACCAGGCTTGCTGCCAGGAAAGCTGAGGCATACAGAAGCGTCTCAGAGATAATGTGGACAAGTGATCTCTCTGCTCTAAGCTGTCTCTCAGAATTTGTCTCTCATGTGAGTCTGTGGGGAGGGGGGTTGGTCAATCATGCACCCAAGTTCGTTCCCTCCTTCCCTCCCTCCCTCTCTCCTTTCCCCCTCCCAACTTCTCTCTCTGCCAGTTTCTGGAATCTGATCTTCAAGTTGCCTTCTCTAGGTCCCCAGCGACACACTGGGGCCTAGATTTCTGAGCCACTGGAAAGGGCAAGAACTTGGGCCATGTCTTGTTCACCATGGGAGTCGACTTCTGGAGAAGTTGGCACAGTTTAGAATCCAGGAACAAGAAAGGGCTAAAGGGACCAAGAACTGTCCCTGTACAGCTCGAACAACTTCAAACCCTGCGGTCACTCATCAAACAGTTACTCGGGAACTTCTGAACAGAAGTTGACCGCCTTGTCAACCTCTTTTCACAGATACTGTATGGACAAACAGCTTGGCTTCTTTCTTTCCCTAACACAACCAGAAAGATAATCAAGCCAGACTTCCTTCTTCTCTGTCTGGATTTTAAAGCCACAACTGCCTACAGTTAGACAGTTAGTTTCTCTAAGGCCAAACAGTTTTGGGTGGTGCATGCAGAGGAGATAAGTCTTATTTAGAATATGTTCTTTACATCAGATTCAGTGATCCAAAAGCACCCAGAGAGGCAATCATTTGACCGGTGGAATTTTTTCTGTTTCTCTCAGATTGTAAGTATGAGCTCTCTCTCTCTCTCTCTCTCTCTCTCTCTCTCTCTCTCTCTCTCTCTCTAAATTAGCAGCTATTCTGAGTTTGGAGGACAAGTGAGAATATTTTCTCTTTACTTAGAGGCACAAAAAATAGTTCAACAACAAACAATAGAGAAATTTATTTATTTATTTATTTATTTATTTATTTATTTATTGTGTATACAATATTCTGTCTGTGTGTATGCTTGCAGGCCAGAAGAGGGCACCAGATCTCATTACAGATGGTTGTGAGCCACCATGTGGTTGCTGGGAATTGAACTCAGGACCTTTGGAAGAGCAGGCAATGCTCTTAACCACTGAGCCATCTCTCCAGCCCAATAGAGAAATTTTTAAAGAAGAAGCCAACTGAATGTGCCTGAAAAGCCAACATTCAACAGATAATTAAGTCCTGACATAAACTAGCTAATGGACCAAACACCAATCATACAAAGAATTCACAGCTCTACCTACAAAGGGGTGAGAGTCAATTCAGGAAGCCCACCAATGAACAGTCTCAGTTTGGGGCAGTTAGCACTCAGAGCTGCGAACACAACACTAATAAAGGGATTGGAGAATGGGCTGGGGTGTGGCATGGGATGTCTAGCTCTCGGGGCAGTCACTACTCTTTGGCACATTTGCCTCACCGGAAGAACACGGTTTTGGAAGAAGCCCATTTTTATCAGCCTTGCCAAATGGAGAGCAGTGGCTGGAGCTCCAAACTCTTTATTCCAACTTCCTAGGCAACACAGCTGGTGCGTGGTCAGCACATGGACGGCACTAAAGATACTAACCACGGTGTCTACTGGCTTCCAAGGTATTCCTGGACTGAGCACCACTGGCATTACAGAGACGATCATTTCCCCCACAGCTCCCTTGACCATTTGTCTCTGTCTATTTTAATGATTCCCACCCACTTTATACACCGTCCAGTTCACACATAGTCCACTTCACACACCGTCCAGTTCACACACCATCCACTTTACACACCGTCCAGTTCACACACCATCTACTACACACACTATCCACTTTACACACCATCCAGTTCACACACCATTCAGTTCACACACCATCCAGTTTACACACCATCTACTACACACACTATCCAGTTCACACACCATCCAGTTCATACACTATCCACTTCACACTTAAAAGTTAATGCTTATTTCCAAAAACAAAAAAGAAAAAAAAAAGAGAGAGGGAGGGAGGGAGGGAGGGAGGGAGAGAGAGGGAGGGAGGGAGGGAGGGAGGGAGGGAGGGAGGGAGAAAGGAAGGATAAAAATATTTTGAAGTAGGATCAAGGTGGGATGATAAGATTTGTCTTTGTTCATTCGGGTGGGACTTAAGGTGAAAATCAGATGGAGAGACAAACAGCAGATGGGATGGGATCAAAGGAGCCACAAGTGTCACTCAAAGAGAATAGTGTTTGCCAGGCCACAGTGAGTAGAGGAAAGAAAAAGCCACGTTCCAGGTCAGCTTGGCAAATCTAGACCTTGCGTGGGAACTAAGAAAACTTGTATCAAAAATAAGCTGATTATAAATTTTCGTTCTTTTAAAGCTATTTCCATATCTAATGAGGGCTAGTTATACACACAGAAATATGTAGGTGTTTTTCTTTTCAAATCTATGAAACACTAAGACGATTGGAAATTCAATGCATCAACACCCCCTGGGCACCTCTTGGCCTCTAATACTTTTGTCTTTGCAAATGCAATGAACATTCTGTAGCTCATTTCTTAAGCTTATTGCTATGCATGACTTTGTGATGGCCACTGTGCAGTTGCAGGACATATGTGTGTCCTCTGAACATCTATGTACAGAGACTGACACAAAAACTGTACCTACAACTGAACAAACCTTGAGCGACCATATAAATCAAAAGATGAAAAAGAACAACCAGCGTGGGGTAAATGCTGCATATAAATCTTTGCATTACTGCAAACCTCGAAGGCACCGCAACTACCCTCAGGTGCTTTGGAACTATTCCAAAATGCACAGTTTAGTTAAATGTGCCTATCCAGATGTCAAAATAAAATTAAAGCCTTTCTTGGACTCCAAACCAGAGAATGCTGTAACATCTCTACATGGCTAAGTCACTTCTTCAAGAATTTAGTGCAGAATGAAGGGCCTGGGGAATGAATTTCAGAGAGGTTTGAAATGCCTTTAAAACAAAGAAAACATTTGAGGAGAGGGGTGAGTGCAAGAGAAATCGTTTCTCGGGTGGATTTAGTCTTACAGATCTCTAGAAACAAAATGACCTGATACGAGCTAATGGGCAGGATTGTGGATGAGTCTGAGTATCTGGAGACCAGTGCTAACTGGAACAGGACCTACAACTTTTCCGGAAGTTCAGAGAATCTACTCAGTCCTTGCTCCATTTTGCTATCTGTATTTTTCAGTTGAGTGGTCACATCTGTTTGGTACAAAATGATAGATATTGACTTTTGACTATAATGAAAAAATTTTGAAAATACCTGAGTAACTTGTGAAATAACTTTTTTTAAAAAAAACATATTGTCCCAACGAAGAAACCTATAAACCTTTGTTTTAGGACCTTGTTCCTAAAGTGACATTACTTACATTACTCTACATTTTCCAGGGTTTTATCTTTTGTTCCTAGGAGAAAAAAAAAACCTGTTAGGTGTCAGTTGTGAGATAAAATCCTAAAGCATGTTAACAGGATGCAAACTCCTGTACAGTGTGTATGCATGTGTTCGTGTATGCATGCATGTGTGTATGTGTATGTGCACATGTATGCATGTGTGTGTTATATTGTTTATGGTATATGCACAACTGTGTGTGTAGCTGTGTCCACTTACATACCTCAGAGGGGGCTAGAAGAGTCCTGCTCTATAGATTCCCACCTTTCTCCCTTGAGACAGGGTCTCTCACTGAACTAGAGCAAGACTGGAAACCAGCAGTCCCCAGCAAGCCTCTGTTTTCCATCACCCACAATGCTTGGATTACAGGCATGTGAAGTGCATGACCATACTTAACTTTTTAACATTGGTGCTGGGATATAAACACAGGTATTTCCCTTAGGCTTGTGGAGAAAGCCCTTACCCCCTGAGCTATCTCTCCCGACCCCATAATCCCTGTATTCTAGGAGTTATTCTCAGAGTTGAGGGTTATCTCCATGAATCACCCCAGGAAGATCCACTCTCCGCTGCTTTGTTGAGGTCCTACAGTATTGACGAGACACACCCTGACTCTGTGGGGAGAGGAAGACGGCAGGAATACACTGTGATAAGAAGTTAGGTCAGCTCTGAGACAGGACACCAATGACGAGAATGTTGCCAAGCATGGAATACAATACCAAAAAAAAAAATAGTATGAACTGGACAGTCCTAAAAATAGGATTATTTCTCAAAAATGGTTGAGGCGAGGCTATCTCAATGGGCATGCCTGCCAAGCACAGGCAAACTCTTAACTTCAACCACCAGAACCGAGAAAAGAAACCTGAATAAAATTATGAATATAAGTTAACCCAAATTTACTTGAATCTTTTCCCTGAGGAGCAACCAGACCCCCTTTATTATTGGTTGCAGAATATTGATTTAGCCAGCTACCCTTTGGTATTAAAATGCCTAGTGACCCGAGATGATGGCAGACTTCCAGTCCTCTGTTGCCTAACCTACTGGGCATACTGGTGTGATCACTTTTTAAATATGATACTTTTTTATTAATTCTTTGAAAATTTCATACCTGCACACAATGTATTTTTTTCTAATTCTCCCTAACTTCTCCCGGAACCATCTCCTATCCCCACTGCCTCCCAACTCCATGCCCTCTTTTGTTTTTATCACCTACTGAATCCAATTTGTGCTACCTGTATACCCATGGGAATGGAGCTAGCACTAGACCATGGTCAATCTACCACAGGCCACACCCTTAAAGAAAACTCACCGTCCCCGAGAACTGTCCTCAGCTAGGGAGAAACCCTTTTTAAAAACCATCTAATGAGGTATTTCAACAGAGCATAGCTTGAAAAGCACAACTTTAAATTCTAACTTTGCACACCTTGGCAGGCTTCAGCTGTACTGCACACTCTACAAGGAATGACTGTCGTGAAAATATAGCAATTGTCTTGCCACTACTTAATTTGATGTTAGATTTACTTTATACAGCCTTATATTAATTTATATAGAATTAAATCCATTTATTAAAATCTAGCATTCTGGCTTTGACAATGTAGAGTTGAGTACTCACTGCTATGTTCAGGCTAAAACTATATCCAACAACCCCAATCCCTCCTGCTTCTTTTGTACAGTCAACTAATCCCCATTCCTAACCCAAGACTCTAGGATCTACCACTGAGGTTTTACATTTCCAGTATACCATATACATGGAACTGTGCATGAGTTGCTTAGGGTCTGGCTTCTCTCGCTTAGCGAAGTGAATCTGACATTCATAAGCACTGCATTGTGTTAATCAATAGTTTGTCTCTTTTCATCGTTGAGGTCTATTTCGTTTCAGGAATGGATCTTGGTATATTTATCCATTCATTTACTGAAGGAGGCCATTCAGACTTATTTGTCAAAAGCAATAAATCAGACAAGCATATGTTCTTAGCTAATGAATGGTGCGTCCCCTTGGGTACTATAACATCAAATGAAATTACATCTCAGTAAAATACAATATCTGATAAATTGGGACATGGTTATGTTTTCCTTAAACATGGGAGTAAAGGGCCATGAGAAGAGATTAGGTTTATCCATGTAATTAAGCACAGAAATATCAAAAAGAAATTCCCACACAACTCAAGAGACCTCCCGAGGAAGCAATTCCGCTCGGATGGAGGAATAGCAGTCAGCATGGAGAAGCCTCTGAGGACCACTGGCTGTTTGGCCGTGCGCTATGACATCATCTACAAGGCAGACAAAAATGGTGCTTTTGAAATAAGTGGCAGGCTAAGCTGGAAAGTGTTTTTACAACAAGCACAAGCTCAGGAGAATATTTCAGAGATCAGAGAATGCCAACAGCCCTCACCTCCTGGTTGGTTCATTCCACTCTGAACATCATCTAATCGTCCCTGATCTCAGTGGGACAGCATCAGGATGGAGAGTATAGACTGCAAGCATCTCCTGCTGCATGGTGAGGAGAAACACTTTGGACAGCTCGATTTAAGACAGTTTGTGAACTGAAACTCCCTGAGCTACTGCAGTCTTTGCTTTCGCTCAAAGAAGTTTGTCCCCACCAACAAGTATGTGTGGCCCTCAAGGCTTCGGAATGAAGACCTTGCCCTTGATGCCTTTTCTCCATAGAAGCAATGTTATGGGTCTTGAAGCATCCCCGCAGACAGAGAGCTGCCCAGACATCAGCTCTGCCGCTGCTTTGTTGTGTCTGGTGTCCTCTGTGGAGGAGCTGGGTTCTCAATCTACAGTGATCTCTCCCTGCTCAGGACAAGAGGAACGCCATTGAGAAGGCACAGTATTCCCAGAACATCTCAAAAATATCCTACTTAAGGGATAAGATGATCTCTACCATCTTGACATCAGTACAGAACGGATCCCATTATCCACTCCGCAAACACTAAACAAGCTTTTTTTTGTTGTTGTTGTTGTTTGTTTTTTGTTTTTCGAGACAGGGTTTCTCTGTGGCTTTGGAGCCTGTCCTGGGACTAGCTCTGTATACCAGGCTGGTCTCGAACTCACAGAGATCCACCTGCCTCTGCCTCCCGAGTGCTGGGATTAAAGGCGTGCGCCACCATCGCCCGGCTACACTAAACAAGCTTTGAGGACAGAAAAAAAATGATGGTTCCTAATCTCATGCAGCTCACAGATGCAGGAGAACTGATGTGCCTGCACACAACGCAGGTCAGGTACAGGCTGTTTCAAATGGTCTCCCTGGCTCTGTGAGAATGCCATCAGATTGTCCAAAGCCTGGAAAATTTTCAAGGTTAATGACCATTAGAAATTATTAGAATTTAAAATAGGGGGCTGGAGAGATGACTCAGTGGTTAAGAGTGCTTACTGCTCTTGTAGAAGTTCAGTTCCCAGTGCACACACTGGGCATTGGGCAGCTCTTTTGCCACCTCTCTCTCTCTCTCTCTCTCTCTCTCTCTCTCTCTCTCTCTCTCTCTCTCTCTCTCACACAAATACATGTTAATAAAATAAAATAAAATATAAAATCAAAACTACTGCCAACTTTAAACTGGCTTAAGAACTACACTCTATTGACATACATCCTCCTTAAAATTAAAAGAATAAGAAACTGTAGATTTGAAAAAAAAGAAGGAAACATGAATTTATACATGTAAAGAAATTTAATATTACTATTCATTTGAAATTTTAGAGCAAATAAACCCAGGACAGCCACTGCAATCACTAAAGAGAATATTTTAAAAGATAGTTGAGAGCTCAGAAATAAAAAGCGAAAACTTTAAAGACTGTTTTTCTGATCCTCCAACGTGCCCCTGCTGAAAGGGAACCTTGGAGGCTTTACTTGGCTACTTTTCTCATGGCTTTTACCAGATACTTCACAAAAAAGCAACCTGGGGGGGGACAGGACCTGCTTTGTCTCTTGGTTTGAAGGAACTCAGTCAATCACGGCAAAAAGATAAGGAGGAAGGAACATAAGACAGCTGATCACACTGAGTCCAAATGCTGGTGTTCACCCTCTTCACACCTATAATCTATCTGGACCCTCACTCAGCCTAATAGGGATGCTGTCAATCACACTCAGAGCAATGGCTTCACAGAGGTGTGTCTCAGACGTCTCCTAGGTGATTCTAAAACTAACCAAGCTGACAGTGAGGACAACCATCAGTCATACTCAGTTTTGTTCTTTTTTATTTTTTAACATCACAGATGTATGGGAAGAGGAGAAAGAAGAGCTGAATGAGTCACTCTTAAACAGGCTAGAACACTTTCCCACAGACCTCGTAAAACATGATGATTTCATTTCTCTTTGAAGTTCTCCAAGACCACCCCCCCCCCCCCCCCCCCCCCCCCCCCCCCCCCCCCCCCCCCCCCCCCCCCCCCCCCCCCCCCCCGCTTATCCCTTGGTGTTTTCCCACTGTGTTGACCTTCTTCCAGTGGCCAGTGCCTACAGCTCCACTCTGCACTTGAACCTCCCAACAGACTCTGAGCAGCACATGGAATGCTCTTTCCTGCAGGTCTGCTTCCTTTCTCCTAACATCCTTCCACCTTCTTTCCCAATATATAAAGGCAAGAAAGTGAAGTCTTACGATTTCAGTGCAGTGTGCCCCTCACAGAGTTCGTGTATTTGAACAAATGGCCCTCAAAGGGTGGCGCTGTTTTGGGAGGCTGTAGAATATTTTGGACACGGGATCTAGCTGGCAAACATAAGACCCAGCCAAGGATTTAGGAACTCGGCCACCACAGCTGCCTCCTGATGGACAAGGGGAGCCAGCATTGGGGTTTCCACCAGTTCTTCCTCTAATGGCTTTAGGGCTTTCGCTGGCTGCTGGGGCTCCCGATAGCTCCCATACCCTAGCTTTGTTGCCCATCTCCTCCAAAGTTCCTGCCTTTTCTTCCTCCTCCCTCTCCCCAACTCACTCCTCCTTTCCTCTCCCTCCACCTCGTTCTTCTGTAGTCCCAAACCCAGAACTTTGTACATGCTAGGAGGATATCCTGTTACTCAATTAGACCCCAGTTTTCCTGAAAGACTTTTACTTCTTAAGCTGGCTGGAGAAGATCTGGTTTCCTGCAGCTAACTGGTTGGCATAGGTCTCCTGTGTTCACTGTTGCTGTCCATTGCACCCTACCATCATGGCACAGCTCACACCTGCAATCAAGGAATGATTTAACTTTTAATATTCAGCTGGCATCCTCTCTAGATAGTAAACGCCTAGAGAATGTGGCTTAGATTGTATAGTTTCAGCCTTGAGCATCATATTTGACCCATGATACATGTACAATAAGCATTGGTGAGCAAATTAAGCAATGAATGAATGGAGAAACCCACAAGTGGCTCTTCGTTCACAAGCGATCCTTTATTGGTCAGCTTTGACTTGAATTCCTCAATTTGAGCTCTAAGGAGATGGCATATTAATTCACATGATGATTATGTAGATCAAACGAGATAATAAATTTGGAAATACTTTATGAACATTTTATTTAAATATCAGAAGCTATTTTTCTCTGGGCTGCCAAGAAACAGAATAAAGAAGACAAACACAGTCTAACAACTTTTACGAGTCCAACCAAAATAGATCTTTTATTTTCTTAATATTGCATGCCCGGGCAAGTTCACACATATAAGACTAAGTTCCAATTCCAGACTCATCCTAGGAGCTCCCAGAGGTCCCAAACTCATAATATAAACACTAGAGAACAATATTAAATTATAACAAGGCCTTGAAACTGTTGGTTTTTTTTTACAGCCACCCAAGGTCAAATGATGCATGGTAATTTCTGAATAACTCCAAAAATGGACTGGGACACCAATGTTTATATAGCGCACAATCAGGACTTGGAATTTAGGTCAGATTATAGCACTTCTGTGGTATTCAAGTTCCAGAACCCAAATGGTACTTAATCTTGAAGAACAATGGCAACCCTGCCTGTTTTCGGACCACCTGGTGTGAACACCACGTTGACTTATGCAGGCCAAAGGGCAAGTAGTTCCTGAGGGATGAGGCACTCTCATTCATTCTCTCATATGTTTTCCTATGAAAATAATTTTAGGGTTTCCTTTGATCCAAATCCCCTGCTACCTGCTTTGGGGACTAGGTGAGGAACCAGAGCACCAAGAAGTAAGGAAGGCAAAGCACCTCTTTTTATAAGAGGAGAAAATACTAGAAAAAAGGAGAACTGGGCAGGCTCGCAGAGCAATTAGGCATTTCCAAATGCTGCAGTGGGCAAAGGAAACAAAACGTAGACCATGTACGAAAGTCAAGCGTGTGCTTTAGAAAATACAGCTGTAAGAGCACACAGATTTTTGACCATCCAAACCAAATTCAATTATCATGTCCGCTCCGCTTTTCTGTTTCTGCAAGTGAAAGGCTGTTATTAGGTCCCCTCTCTCATCTCCAAGCAATGCCTTCATAAAACATTCCAAAAAGTAAACATTAGCTTTAGGCATTTGATTGCTGCTCTCCCAGAACACTGTGTTCTGTCCTGTTTCTCCCCATATCCTTTAATATTAAAAACAGGGAAAGACTGAAGGCGGTTACACAGCTCTGTCTCGGAGCCTGCTCGCCCAGCCTCCTCTCCAGCATGACTGGGTGCTCATGGTGCAGGAATTCATCTCACCCTCATTGTACAGACAGCCATATGCCAAGAAGATGTAAACAGCAAACCCATGAGAGCTAAAATGTAAAATACTCAGAAGCTCAACACTCCTTTTTAAAAAATTATAACAAAGAGTTATATAAACAATAAAATTATATAACAAGTTAAGATGCAAGGATGATTTTAAAATGGAATATAAATACCTTTTTCTTGATGCTTTCATTAACTAACCTGATGTTTTCCCCTGCAGGTACATAGCAACTATTGAACATGGTCGTAACCCCAACCCTGCTCCCATTAATCCCCTTTGTTCCCTTAGACGAGCTCATTTCTACTTTCATTCGCTACTTCTTCAGGATTTTGTGTGACCATATAGAACCTAGGGACCACAGTGAGAGAAAATAGACTGACCATTCTGAGTCCAGCTTCGTTCCCTTGATGCAGTTATTACCAGCTGCATCCATTTTCCTAAAAAAAAATACAATTTTATTTTTTCCTTATTGAAACATAAGTCCACTGTGTTTATATGCCACACTGTCCTTGTCCATGCCACCAGTGTTGAACACATAAATCTGCTGACGTACAAGTGTCTCTCTGACGTGTTGATTTGGAGTCCATCAGGGAAACAGCCAGCAATCTATTACTTCTAGCTGGGTCATACAGTAGACCTTATCCTGGTATTGGAAAAACCCTCCACACTGATTCCCACAAAGGCTGGACTTTACAACCCCGCTCACAGCATAGAACGGTTCCATCTGGGGAGGATTAGTTAATGAATGTCTGCGAATAGGTGAGGGCAATAGAGCCCTGCCCTGGGGAAGAAGACAGCATAGGACCTCTGGTGTCTGCACCCAGGAAATGAGATGGCCTGACAAGGGCATCAGGCATGCCTGCTGTAGAGGATGCTCTTATTCTCATACAACTTCCTGCAACCTCTCAGCTGAGCTGGAGAAAGCATGTGTGACTTGCCTTGTAGGTGGGAAGGGAGGTGACAAAAGGCAGAAGGTCAGCTAAAATGCCAAGCCCAGTACTTCTCGAGCAATGTAGATGGTTGCTGGGTGAAGGTGGGTACCCATGATCTGAACAAGAATCTTCTGCATGCTCCTCAAAAAAAGTACCATGGAAGCCAGGTGTGAGAGCCTACACCTGTAATCCCAGGTGTGATGGTGCACACCTGCAACTCCAAGTGTGAGGGTGCACACTTGTAATCCAAGGTGTGAGGATGCACCTTTGTAATCCCAGGTGTGAGGGTGTACCCTTGTAATCCCAGGGATGAGGGTGCACCTTTGTAACCCCAGGTGTGAGGGTGCACACCTGCAACCTCAGGTATGAGGGTGCACCCTTGTAATCCCAGGTGTGAGGGTGCACACTTGTAATCCCAGGTGTGAGTATGCTTGCCTGCAATCCTAGGTATGAGGGGACATGCCTGTAATTCCAGGTATGAGGGTGCATGCCAGTAATCCCAGGTGTAACAGTATACACTTATAATCCTAGGCATGAGGGTCCACACCTGCAATCCCAGGTGTAAGGTGCACACCTGCAATCCTAGGTATAAGGGTGCATGCCTGCAAATCCAGAACTCAGAACGTTGAGACAGGAAGACGGAAAGCACCAGGCTAGCCAGACTACATGCTGAGAACATATGCCATAAGCAACAGCAACAAAAGCTCTATGAAGTAACATTGTATTGACTTACTTAATTGTCCTTTCATGTGTACCTCTAATCAAAACAAACATGGGAAATATAAAGAAAAACAATGGTCACCACAGCGACTCTATTTTACCTGAAGCCCAATTCATTTTAACATAAGTGAAACATTTCCAAAGATCTTACATTGCATATCACCTCCCATTCTCTTTAGCTTGTAAGTATATCCATACCCAAACTGTTTAGTCTTCTCATTCAGCCACCTCCATTAGATGTTGGATATTATTTCACATATCTACCTCCACAGCTCCCTGTGAACCACCAATGCCCAGGAACCAGCTATTTGGAATCGTGACAAGGACCGTAGTCTTTCATGGGTTAATCACTCAGCTAACACTGAGGAGCACCTCAGCCCACTACCTTCCATGTGGTAGCAAAGAAGACCCAAAGACCCCAAAGCAGAATACCCTAAACTTGCTCCTTAGCGGTCTCCAAACCAACCTCTTTCTATTTCCATTTGCAAAGTCTGACTTTTATAGTTAAGGGATTCTTCTTTTCCAAAGGAAAAGTGAGCATGAAGCTCAAAGAGCTCAAGAAAATCTTTCATTTCTTCCACTTTGAACTAGATGCCCAGGTTTCATTCTTCCCTGAAATTCTACCTTTAAGGAAATAGTAGCGTGATGTTGTGGACAGTTTCCGCCGACATCTTACCTCTAAGGGTCTTGCGCTTGCTCTAATTCAACTATGATAACCACAGAACCTAGGTCTTGGAGCCCTTCTTGGAGACCAAGGCCAAGACCTGGGAAAACCAGAAACAGGGCTAACTATGGTAAGAGAAAACCAAGAAGGCTCGGGGAGCTGCAGAAGTCTGTTCTGCCATTCGAAGAGGGCGTCTTTATTAACCATGGTTTTATTTTCAGCCCAAGCACCTATGAATCCAATTTTAAAAAACAAATGTTCTTGGCACTGGTGAGTCCTGCCCGAGCCCATTGCTACTCTGGTTTCCCACTGAGACAGCCAAGCAATCAAGGGATCAATACATCCAAATGGCGCTTCCGCAGCGGCGCTTCCTCCCTGAGTGCGTCAAATGCTCTCTCAGACAGATGGACACCGTCTGCAGGACCCTGCTAACTGGAGAGAAACCGTCTTTGGAAACTTTGACAATCAGCGGGGTGGCACGTCTGCTTCTATTTAAATGAGCTCATTAGAGTTAATATTTTTGTGACTTCCAACCAGTTGTTCAATCATTTTTCAAGTGTGATATGTTTTAATCAAAAACGAAAGACTTTACGACATAGATTTTGTTGCAACCCTGTTTTAGCTACATCCTTTCCGGAGAAAATTTTTCTGGAGTAAGGCTTTTTTTCTTTTTTGGAAGTAGGGGAGTGGGTGCATATGATGTCCCATTGTTGGACAGAATAGAACCAAATGAGTCAGACGGCCAACAGGCGCCAACTTATTTTAAGAATTATCTCTATGCTGGTTGTGGTATCCATACATCCCAGCACTTGGCTGGGGGGTGGCGGTTGGGGCAGAAAGATCAGGAGTTCAAGGCCATCCTCAGCTATCCAGCAAGTACAAAGGCAGCCTGGGATACACAAGATCCTGTCTCAAAACACCAGGAAAGAAGGAGGAAAACACACTGGCATGTTATCTCTTTCCTGCTCGCCTGGGCCCGCTTCTGTAATCAATCATTTTCTGGTCTGCCTTAGAGGATTTTATTTTATTGACTGCTTTAAAAGATAGAGTCAACCAGCTTGATCCGAAATTTTATTGAACAAAATAATCTAGTACACAACACTTCTGATGGTACCAGAAAGAATGATAGCTGGTATTTGCAATGATGATAGACAAAAGCATCACGGGCTGTGAGTCAAAAAGTCAGGGGGCGACCAAAACAATTACCCAGACAGGAAATGTCAGAAGCGACACCTTTTGAAGAGACGGGAATTCTCCTGAATGCATGATCCTGGGGCATTTTGATCATGGAGACTGAGGTGACCCTGTTGATGTCCTTAGTGTAAATTTAGTCAGCATCCACTTGCAACATCCCATTTGAAGGGACAGTCCTGTGGTTTAGCATTTGAAGGGTTATTTGACGTGCCAAAGGGACCTAAGGACCTGGCTGTAGATGGAAACCCGGAGCCACAGAGGGAAGAACAATTCCCAGCACTTATTTTCTAGAGAAGAGACATGGAAATCACGGCACTAACCTGAGGCCTGCAGGGAGTTCCCTAGCCACCCGCGCTCCTTCCCAATACCGCAGAGACGACTCAGTTCCCTAGACTCGCAAGCCAGTCCTGGAATCTTAACTTGGTTTCCCAATAAAAGAAGGGGATATATTGATCAAGCAATATAACTCTGGCTTTCATTGTGGCAGAAATTAGGACTTGTTATAAATTCACCCATTAAGGTTTAGAAATAGTTCCGTTTGGGGGAAGTCAGGTGAGCACTGGGGGACATTTCAGTGTTCATCATATACTAGTCTGGTTCACACTCTACAGTAAGGGCCAGCTTAAACTGGGGGTGCCCTGTCTACCAGATTGGCAGTGCTGCTCCCAAAATATTACATAGACCTGATCCATCACCCAAGAAAGATTAAATAATATTAATTGAAAATTGTGTTATATTTGATATATTTAAAATATGTGATTAAAATAGTGATAATAACTAGCACTGAGTATCTGCTAAAAACTATGAAGTGCTTTCAAGTATTCCTCTGTGTTTATTTTTAATTCCTGTCATATTCCCCAAAGTATCCCGATGCTACAGGGGAGTTAGTGGGGGAACAGAGGGATGGAGTAAATTGCCCAGGATTTTTTAGTCAGTAAAAGACACAGGCAAGGTTTGAACTCAGGGCCTCAGGGACTCAGCTCAAAGAGTAAAGTGTTTGCTCAGCATGCACAAAGCCCTGGGGTTGGTCTCCAGAATACACAAGCTGGACACGGGGGTACGTGTGAATAATCCCAGCACTGGGGAGGTCAAGGCAGGAGGAGCAGTTCATGGTCATCCTTGCTACATAGCAAGTTCAAGCCAGCCTGAGACCACAAGAGACCCTATTTAAAAGAGAGAGAGAGAGAGAGAGAGAGAGAGAGAGAGAGAGAGAGAGAGAGAAATAGCTATTTGAACTCTGATTTAGGTATTCTGCCTGTCACGTCAATCATCAGGCAAATGCTTTTAGGTAAGAATTTTTTACAATAATGTTTTTATTTATCAGTTGAGAATTGTATAGAAAATATTTTGATCATATTCATATGTGGCAGATGCCATTCACCAACCAAGACAAACTGCATTTCACTAAGCTCCTCCACCCACAATGCCTCTCTCACACTTTTTCTGCCTGGTTTGGCTCTGATACTTTGGAACACACACTTCTTCACGACGCCTGTGTGTCTGGGATCAGGATTTTCACGTGTAGTACAAACACACCTTCTCAGACCAACCCTTTGACTTCCAGCCAGAAGTTTACAGCGAGTAATCAAATACCCCACAATGCAAAGACCACGGCTGGGCCCGAGAAGGCAGGGGCAGGCCAGGGCCGGGCTGGGCTTATTTGTTTTTCAGTGGGGATACTTAGACTACATGGCTGGCAACTTTCACCTCCTAGATCATTTTTCTTCTTTGCCAATTATTGACCGTGAAGTGTTAAACAAAAGCTTTTTATCCTTGTAAACATACAATTAAAACACAGGTGTGTTTGTCTCCTTGGACTCTTTGCCATGGAAATGCTAAGCCGTTCCTCTAGCGAGGTCGTGGAACTCTCTGTAGCCCTGAACGGGAGAGATGGGAAGACAGACAGGTATCCTTGCGAGGGACACCTGCAGAAAGGAATGTGTCAAACAGGTGCTCACCTGCGGCACTGCACGAGAGGACGGCCTTCCACACGGGGAGGATCACAGTGGTCAGGCCAAGCTCAGAGGCTGCAAATGCCGATTGGTTTCTAATTAGTATCGCTCATGGGGCCAGCAACAACGGTACCAGGTTGGTAAGGTGCAGAAAGCATGCTAGCAGCTGCCCTAAAGGGACTGCGTGTCTTCCATAGTGTGTCCTTCTGTCCATACAAGATTCTCTACCGCGGACAACTGCCTTCCAAGCACTGAACAAGAGGGGGCACTACTCTTACTGTCCAGAAGGCACAGGCCACCCAGGAATCCAGTTCCAAACACTACCACCCTCGGAAGTAGCAGAGAGTGGACAGCTGGGGGTGGCAAAAGGACCAGGCATGACCACTGCACGAACACCTGCAAAGATGTCAGGAGCACTGGCAAGATTCAGAGTCTGCAATGAAAGAGTCCCAGCGAAGTGACGAGAAACCAGAGCCTGATCCTAAAGGAGTCGTCTGCCCTCTGCGCATGCTCCCCTTCGTGCTGCAAGGCAATAGAGGTGCGCAGTGCTCCAGCCCCGCTTAGAGACAGCCTAATGCTTCAGGTCAGCTCCTGCCTCAGGGGCGAGCAACAGGGCCCAGGGCCCATCCACATCATAGTGTGATATGAATTTCTAACACCAGATTAGCTTTGCTTTGGGTTCTATTTTTACATGCGTTTATTCTCCCTCCCTCCCTCTCTCTCTCTCTCTCTCTCTCTCTCTCTCTCTCTCTCTCTCTCTCTCTCTCTCTCTCTGTATCTGTACTATAGAGACATAGGTTTATATCTCCAAATACATCTAACTTCTAGTCTTACTTTCACACATCTTTTTAGTCGTGTGTGACGGCTGGTTTCAGTTGTCGGTTTGGCACAGTCTAGAATCACCTGGACAGGGCGTCTCAATGAGGGGTCACCCAGGTTAGGATTATTTTGATTGTTAGTGGATGTGGGAGACTTGCCCGCTGTTTGCAGCACCTTTCCCTAGGAGGGGGGTCTGGACTGTATGAGTAGAGAAAGTAGCAGAGCACAGCATGTGTGTATTGACAATGGGTGTGACGTGACCTGCTGCCTCGAGTCCCTGCTGCCTCAGTTTCCCCGCAGTGATAGGCAGCTCAGAACTGTGAGTCTTTTGCCCCTAGGTTACTTTGGTCTGGATATTTGTCATGGTAGTGAGAAAGGAAATTATGGGATATAACTAGCCATGACAACTATTAAACTTCTTAAACAACTAATATTTTTTTACATTCTATGGGCAAGGAAATATTATTAAGATAACTTGTTCATCCTCAGTCTGCTATGAGGATCACGTAGATAGGTGTTAGGCAATACGTAGTGGTTGCTCCATAAATGCAAGGCATTTATTTTACTAGTTAGTCAGTAGTCACACAATTGGAGAAAGGAATCAGGAAACGCAAAATCTGCCCCCTCCAACACCAAGAGGACCTTGACAGGGCACAAGCCCAGAGGTTGCCAAGTGTCAGCTGTGGCTGTGGAAATCGGGATGAGGCACAGGGATTGACACTCTCATGCCACAATGGCAGCGGGTTCCAGGAACACCACTGTATGTCCAGGGATTCACTTGAGCCCCGGAAGCAGCTCAGATACTGCTGTCATTGCTGCGTGGATTTCACGCCTCAGCTCAGCTGAACCACGAGGAAGGCATCTGGCTACCTGTCAGGTGACGGTAAGTTAGGTTAGGGGCTCCTAAATGTAACCAAATGTCTCAGTGTCAGCGTGCAGTGGGAAAAGCTACCAAAATAAAAAAATTGTAGACTGGGGATTCAAATAGTTTGATGTCAGAATTATTAGGTTGGTTGCAATTGCTTTTCCTTTTTGGTTCTATTCCCCACCACCCACGCAGTCGGCACCACCACCGTTAGCCCCTGAAATCCCGGTGAATGAGATCGCACGTCCACTCCACTCCTGCATTGGAAGGGCGTGGCTGCTCCTTGATACTGCGGGGAGAGCGCTGCCCGTCTGGCCTCAGTAGCAGAGTCCGGTTCTTTCTTTGCTCTGTGAGGAAGGGACACTCGGCTGCATTCGTGCTGAAATAACACAACACAAACGCCTGCTACCAAAGATGGGTGGGCTTTGGCGAATGATGGAGCGGATCACAAATGCAAGCTTGTATCAGGGAGAACTCCTGTTCTCACGGTCTGGAAGGCAGAGCACCCTTGAGCTGAAAAGGGGTGAGGCTAGCAGCTCAAGTCCACAGTAAGAGCATCTGAATACGAGGGCGGGGCGGGGTGTGTCGGAGGGGGTAATCAAAAGAACCTCATACCTGGTCCCAGGGAAGTCAGAAGATGCAAGTGCTGACATAGGGACCCATACTCATCGCAGCAGGGGCTTCTCTCTCTCTCTCTCTCTCTCTCTCTCTCTCTCTCTCTCTCTCTCTCTCTCTCTCTCTCTCTCTCTCCTCTCTCTCTCTCTCTCTCTCTCTCTGCTTTCCTCCCTCCTTCACTCCCTCTCTCTCTTCCTTCCTTCTTTCCTTTCTAAAAATATCTCACAGGTGGCATTAGCAGTAGGATGTTATTTAGTCGAAAACAAAAACCCACCGCATAATGCGCCACGCCTTTAAATTTTTTAACATCTATTAAATTAAAATCAAGGAAATTGACAGAGATAGGATGAAAGAAGACACAGCACCTCTAGCTTATGCCAACTAAAAATAAGAATTATTAATGAAGCTCGGCTTTCTTCTGCTGTGCACATTAATTATTTATGATAATAATACTCCGCACTGCCATATTAAGGAATTTTCTTTACCCAGCTTCCCAGAAAACTCTATCTTCTTGGGGGGTTGGGGTGGGGGAGGGAACTTCAACATGTTAAGCCAACAAAAGAATCCATTCCTCTCTGTATATTTATTATACTGCAAGATGAATGTAGTCTTGGGTTATTAAACTGGAATGAAAAACACATCTTATTAGAACTTACATGGTGATTTTTATTCTCACTAGTTTCATATAAACTTAATGGTGCAGTCTGCATTTTTATGCTCATCTATTTTAAAATGGTGCCTGGAGCAAAAAAAGCTTCCATTAATGCCAGTTTGGTATTTCAAATACAATTTGATGTAATTTACTTCAAATATATGTGAACAGAGAAGGAGAATGCCAAATGCATTTTCGAGATTCGAATGTGGGTTAGCTCACAGCAATGATTTGTTAAATCTAAGTTTTGGGGCTATTTTTGCAAAAAGAGAAAAGACAAAAAAAAAAAAAAAACCTTTAGCTATAAAATCCCAAGAGAAGGAATAAAGGAACAAACCTCTACTCGTTTGTAGGGTGTGTGTGTGGGGGGGTGCTGAGTTTTACGGGGAAAGGATAGGTTTAATTTTATTTGGGGTTTTGATATTTATCAATCATAAGTGAATCATCATGTATTTCTAGTGAAACACCCAGTCGTCTAATCTCACTGTTTTATTGTGTTCGTTTGATGTGGCTTTATGTGCCTAATTTTGTCAACAGAAAAACATGTAATTTATGGAGGTTCAGTATGTTTTAAACTTGGGCAGGTAGATAGTAAATAAATGCTGAAATTTCCTAATCTTCAAATCTTCTCACGATGGTTTCTAGATGAGGGTTATTTAAAAGAATGACTAAATATTAACAGCTGCTTCCAGCAATCACTCAAAGCTAATGAATCTCAAAAGATGAGCTGGGGGTTACAGGCACTGGGAAGATGGTTCAGTGGCTAAAGCCCTTGCTATGCAAATTCGAGGAACTGGGCTCTAGTTCCCAGAAGCCACACAAAGCTGCCTGTGATAGCGCACACCTGCAATTCTGGTACACACATGGCAAGATGGGAGAATCCCAGGAGCTCGAGGTTCAGCTAGTCCTGCATATGCAGGCGCTGCAGCCAGTGACAAACAAGATACCTTGTCTTAGAAGGTGGAAGGAAGGTGAGGATGGACACCTAAGGTTGTCCTCTGACACCCACACAGCCCAGAGAGGGAGAGGGAGAAGGAGGAGGAGGAGGAGGAGGAGGAGGAGGAGGAGGAGGAGGAGGACGAGGAGGAGGAAATTTGTCCAAACTGCTCAGTGGTAGATACCTTATCCAGCAGGCATAAGGCCTCGGGTCCCATCCCCAGTGCACAGCAAAGGAAAAGAGAAGAGGAGGGGTGGAGCAGGAGTCACTGTTCCCTTTCTTCCCGGTGGTCAGTGTGTTTACTGCTTTTTCTTCCCTGATCCTGCCAAGATGCATCCCTCTCCATGTTAGTCATGGAAGGCTGAGTTGAATGTCACTAACAATGCTCACAAATGCATCTTGAAAGCTGCCATTGTCCAGGATCCTAACCTACTGGGATACACTGAAGATTTCTGAGCTCTTGCTACTTTATTGAAATATTCCTCCACATAAACAAACAAATAAATGTCTAGTCAGTCTGTCTTTTACTCTTCTGCTTCCTGTTTGAAACTGATATATATGTATATGATATATATGATATACATATATATATATAATCAATCATTGCTTGTGAATTCTAAAATAATCCTCCCATATAAGGTACTGATAGAGAAGGGGAGGCAGAAGCCAACCAGGCCTCCAAGCCCAAACCTTCCAGAAAGTGATTATTGCCTGCACATAAGAAGTGGCTGTGTCCAGAGTGAGAAGAGGGAAGAGGGCAGCCACACCTCAGCTATGACTTGGCCCCACCAAGTGTGCAGATCTTTGTCGTTGAAAACTCTGGCGCACACTTACTCTAATCACAAGAAGTTTCTGTGCCTCAGCTTTTTTTTTTTATTATTGTTTTATGATTATGTGTGCCATAAATCAAAAATTCTTTTACCACCACTGAGCCTAGCTGTATTTGTCAAGCACATCTTTGCTGTTGGATACTGCTAGATGGACCACAGAAGGATAAGGGCCAGCTAGTTCCTACAGTTAGTGATGGCTATAGGCTAACAGAAAATCAATGTGTCAATATCCAGGCTATGAAAACAGTGATGCTATCCATCCGTACTGCGTTGTGAGGATCCAAAGGGAGTAGGTCATCATTTCTCATTGTTAAAATCAGGAAAGAGTCCCAGAAAAGACTGAAGGCATTGTGCCTGGGTGGCATTTTATCTTCAAAGATGGGTAGGAGAAAGAGACATTGGCAGGGAAATGATTGCAGAAGGCACACAGAGGCAGCGTGCCGAGCTGCTTGCTCCTCTTTGTGCCTTGCAGAGAGGAGACACATCACAAGTCGTTACTGAATAATGAATAGCCAGCAACTCTGACTGTGATACCAGGACATCTTCTATGTTGGCCTGAGTGCCTGGACTTCAACTTACACATTTGGGGTAGAGTAGGGCTAGAGCTAAACTTTCAGTTGCTGAATTAGATAGTCTTGGTATTGCTGTTTAAACATCAAATGTCCCCCATATTGGTGGCATTGTTTGGGGGAGTTGTAGAACCTAGATCCTGTGACCTACCTAGCTAGCAGGGCTGGGTCCCTGATGATAGGCCTGGAGAGTGATATCCTCTCTGGTGCCATCTTGATCTCCCTGCTTCCTGGTTACCGAAGACGTAAAGAGCCCCAGTGAGGAGTCCAAGACTTTAACTTTCACTGCCAGTAGCTCCATCATGCCTCTCCCACTGTGATGAACTCTTCTCCCTAAACCTGAAGCCGAAGTCAACTTCTCTCCACTGAAGTTGCTTCTGTTAGGTTTGTTGTCATGGTCACAAGACAAATAAATACATCTGGGGAGGGAGAGAAGGAGGATTGGGAAACTGGAAGCTAACATTAGACTTTTACAGAGTTAAAAATCATGAAAACAGGGGTAAATAGAGTAAGAATCACCAGGAGTTGAAAAGATCTAGACGTGGCGAGCCAAAAGAAGAAGGGAGTCCAGGACTTTAAATGAGTATGGTGGCTACTAAGAAGTAGCTATGTCTAAAGAAACTGGATTGATGGCCTAGATACGTGTGGACTATGCTCGTACATACTCAGAGCCTACAAATGGGAAGATAAAAAAAAAGTCTGTCAGCAACTGTGTCTCCCTCTGGCTGTTCCCCTTGCTATACACCTTGTCCCACAGTCTGTGGGACGGGATGATTTCAAACTGTTCTTCGAGGAGAAAGGTGGTGGACTTACACTGATGGGAGCCATAGTTCTACAAACACATCTATGTAAGTAACCAGTGTGAGCCAGCTAGCCAACAGGGTTCATTTGTTTCTTGTGGTGGTTGGAATAAAAATGGCCCCAGTAAGGAGTAGCATTATTAGGAGGTGTGGCCTTGTTGGAGGAAGTGTGACACTGTGGGGGTGGGCTCTGAGGTCTCCTTTACTCAAGCTACACTCAGCGTGACACAGTAGCTCCTGCTGCCTGTGGATCAAGATGCAGAACTCTCAGTTCCTTCTTCAGCACCATGTCTGCCTGCATGCTGCCATGTTCGGTCATAATAATGGACCAAATCTCTAAAACTGTAAGCTAGCCTCCATTAAATGCTTTCAAGAGTTGCTGTGGTCATGGTGTCTCTTCACAGCAATAGAAGCCCTAACTAAGGTATTTCCTAATCAAAGAAACCACACAGTCTGGTATTAAGATTCAAAATTAGTGGGCAGGTGCAGACATTGTTCCTGAGATGGAGGTCGTTAGCTAATTGATATCCTGGCACCAGCGGGTTTTCCTTTCCTTGATTATCTGGCCTTCCAAATCTGGCTCCTCGTCAGAGTCACCTGGAGAAGTGTTTGGAAATGAAGATCCCCGAGTGAGTGGGTCTGGGAGCCCAGATCTGAGAAATGAGACCCGATTTCTTCCATAGCCCCCCTTCCCCGCTCCTCTAATACTGTGACCGGCCCATGCGCCCCGACTCTGCAGCCGTCAATCTATCCAGCACCCTGGCATCTACTCCTTCCCAGCATAGCATCCCAATATGTCTGGGGTGGAATACAGGAAGACCAGCATGCTGCACAAGCAAACCTGGGTAACTGAGGCCCATGAACGCAATCCCAGGTTAATTACCCCGTGGACTTGTGGGAAATACTGAGCACAAGATCAAATTCTTATTCCTGAGTTTGTTAAGAAAGGGCTTCTCTGTCTATAATTTGTGTAATTTGTTATTGTTGTTTAATTCAAATAATAAATTGTGTGCTTGGCCCAGTTAAATTGTATTTTGTTCCCAGTGTAAGTTTGAAGAATTTTATTCATCCCTCCTCACCTCAGTCAGCCACTGAATTTGTGAGCAGTCCAGGTTTTTGTTGGTGGTGGTGGTGATGGTTTTTTTGTTGTTGTTTTTGTTTTTTGAGACAGGGTTTCCCTGTGTATCCATGACTGTCCTGGAACTCACTCTTTAGACCAGGCTGGCCTCAAACTCACAGAGATCCACCTGCCTCTGCCCATAGAATATGTGAGCAGTCCAGGTTTACCACCCACCATGTATGCAGACTTGACAAGAGTAGCTTCTGTGTTCTTAGGCAAATCTTTACCAACAGTGGGAAACTGGGCTGGAGAGACGGCTCAGGAAGTACGAGTGTTCAATGTACAAGGATGAGGACCGAGCTTGTGATCCCGACACCCGTGTAAAAAGCTGGACGTGGTCACACACATGTGGATTCTGGAGACAGGAGGATGGCTGGGATTTGCTGGCTACCAGCCTAACTCCAGGTTCAGTAAGAGATTCTGTATCAGGAAGTAAGGCAGAGAGTTATAGAATAGGGTGGAAGGAGCCTTCTATCCTCCAAGAATGTGCATGGGCACATAAACCCCATACATATGTGTGCATATACCACACACATACACATTACACTTACAAATATGCACACATGTGAGGGAAAAATAGAACTGGGTAGAGAACCATAGCCTGTGGGCAGTATATCTGTTCGTTTTGCATTGCTCTAACACCTCTGGGATGGAAGTTTAAGGGGATGGACTGCTATCAGCTCAGCTCTGGAGACCTTACCACAAGGACATAACAATAGTTGGCGCACGTGGCATAGTAAGCCAGAGAGCTGGATGAGACCAGGTGTGGTCTTCTAACAACAGTCTCTTCAAAAGAACCAGCAAGGGTTCTGAAAGGACAACCTTAATCCTCTTCAAGGACAATGAACCTAGTGACCTGAGGACCTCACACTACCTCTTAAAGGGGCATATCACTTCTCAGCATCCTTGCATTGATCCAAGTCCCCAACACACCAACCCCAGAAGATGAGACACACCAGAACCTAAGCAGACAGGCCCTAGAAAGCTCTATCCACCGCCGGATCAATACACTGGCCAGCGAGGGATACAGGCTGGCCCTCTGCTGCAGATCCATCCTCACTAACTTCCAACATGTGTTGCCTGGCCTTGTCAACAAAGCACTCGTGACAGTCCTCATCACCAGCTTGCTGGGCCCAGAAGTCCTGTGCCATGTCCTCCTGGCTTACCAAATGGACATAGCCTGTCCAAGAGTGTGTTCGAATATGGCATGTCCTTGTGATACTTAATCCATCCTGCTGGTAAAATTGTGTTCATAAATGATGGTTCCAATATCCAAGTCTAGAATATGACCTGAGGCTCCAGTTAGGAAGGGAAAATGTTTTTCCAGGTTGGTTTGGATTGTCTTTACTTCAGCTATTCTTTTGACAATCTATGCAGTCCTTTTGAGGGCCAACTTAGTTAAGACCCAACTTAGATCCATAAGAATCTAGAAGACCATTCTATGTATCCGAAGATCAGCTCCCAAGCCCTAGTGTCTCCAGACTGTGTCAGTTGAACCAGATTTTATCCACAAAGCACCCCCGTGAACTGAGCTCACTACCATCCTCAGTCAGCAAAAAGACACCAAGGATAGCAGGACTGTGCCTGGTTTAGCCCTTGAGACAACTGATTCTAGCCATTCTGCACTTTTCACTGTTGTTGCAGGCTTCACTATTGCATGAAAATGGGATGTTTGTAAAGCCTTCGCTATCCCCGCCCTACAGCAACTGTGTAGGAACTGGCGGTGCACGGAGGCTGCTCCTAGCTCAGTCGTGGGAGATGTTTTTAAAGCCTAAGATTTAAACCACGCATTAGCAAACTACGGCTTACCAGGCAGCCTCAGCCTGTGGCAGGTTTCAGTAAAGCACACAAGCCAAGAGATGTTTTTCAAATATCATTGTTCGAGTACCTGCAGAGTTTAATTCTCCCTTTGACCTAGACGGCCTACATAGATGCTATCTGGCCTTTCTCAGAACAGGCTTGATGCCTCTGATTTGGAATACGTAAATGGATCGTCAGTTTCATTTGCACCAAGTCTGTGCGTTTTACCTTCAAACGAAGAAATGCACAGAGTTGGTGCGCATCGCCCCTCGGCACTGGGAACAGCATGTTGAAAGCAACTCCATATATCTAGTGCTTGTTTAAGGGGAAGAAAGAGACTGGAAACCGTGGGGCTCCGGGAACCCAGCGTTTCTCCCTCCCAGTCATACGAGCAGTTCTGTTGGGCATTCGTTTGATGTGAATCAGTCAAGAAGGCAAATGAGAGCTCTTGCCATAAAACAGCACCCTCTCTGCACAGTTACGGAGGAGGCGAAGTCTCCGGAGAGGCTCATCGGCTCTACTAGAGCAAAGATGACAGGAGTCATGAACGTAACTGAGCGCAATGGAAGGCGACCGAAGTTCTTCCCAGAGATAATACGACGTCTTTCCTGCTTCCTAACCCCAGAGTGTAAAACACAAACAGTGGATGTCACGAAATGGAAGTTCGTATAAATAAAACCAGAAGACACACAGCCCATTCGCATTTCCTACACACTCAGTACCGTTCAGCAATGCCAAAGTACAAGTTGCTGCTGGATGTTCAGCTCAAGATAATAGACAAAAGGATGGTGTTCCTGTCCACGTTATGGCTGTCGTGCGTTAGTATAGGTCTAGTTGCTGTCAGAGCCCCTGATTTGGGACCCATCTTTCGACAAAGTATATATGCTGATGAAAAGCTGCTTTCGTTGCAGAGAGACTGCTAATTGTTTGATTATACAGGTCTTCACATTAATGAAGCACTATTCCATGGGCTTGGAGCATGGCGTGCAACCAAATTACCATCCCAGCGCTCACGCTGTGAAATCTGATTATTCATTAGCCAGTCAGTGAGCGGTACCAACATCTTTTCTTTTTTCAAACCATCAAATGAAGACGACTGCTGTTCTCCACCCCCTCAGCCTCCCCCCCACCACACAACACAACACACCACTGCCACTACCACTTTGAGAATATGAAGCTTTGAATTTGTTGCATATGGGGGAAGGGGAATGGCAGAGAGACGGGGGTTTCCACAGTTGTTTCACACATTTCATGTAGTGCATGGTCTGAGGGACGGGGAGCCCCGTATGGGTTGCTATTTCCCTAGAAACTTACTGCTGCTTCTACGGAGTGCTTTGTGAGCAGTTAGTCCATCCCTAGCATTCCTCCAACCAGCTCTCAGCCACTGAGTGTGGTGGCTTGAACCGAACTGAAGTCCTAGCATCCTAGGCCTGGGTGACAGGAGCCACTATAAGGCAGGTGTCCAAAGCAGAACAACGGGAGAGGGGCCTTGTGCTTGTTCTATTTATCCTGGGTTTGTCTGTTGATATTTTACTTGCATAGTGTAAGTTCCTTTGCCCCCACAAATAAAGAGGGGCAACCCCATGAGAACAGAATGGCCAGATTAACTCATCAAAGTCATTGTCAATTTTTCGTAAGTGAACGAACAACAGCAACAAAAACGTTTGCTTCACTGAAACGGGAAAAACCAAGTCAAATGAAAGGCTAGGCATTTTCATTTCTGAAGTTGAGACTGATGGAGATTGAGGGTGGCAGCTTTAAAGATTCCTCCATCTCTTTCAGGAGTCAGCGAGAACTCGGCTTTGATTGCGGCCCTCATATAGCTCAGGCTGGGTTGGATTTCCAAAGTCAGCGACTGGGATCCCTGCTTCTGTAGCAGGGGAAAGACACTGACACTTCTGGAATGGGATTATCTCTAATGAGATTACACACAAAGTGATTAGGATGTGAACTGACACTCCCCAGGAGAGGCACCAGGCTCCTGAGGAAGCAGAGCCAGGAATGGGTGAAGCGGAGGGGGAAGAGCCTCCCTCAGCACTCGGTTCTCTCAAATCCCCAGCAAGACAACTGGGGACCGGCTTTGCTTCCTCTCATCTGAAGGCAAGAATATAAAAGCCTGTAGGTGGGGATGGAACTCAGCATGTACACGGCCTGCCCAATGCAAATGAGGGCCTGCAAAAATCAGACATGGTGCTGCACATCTCTAACCCCCACACTTGAGAAAAGGGTCAGAAGTCCCATCCCAGATTACATATGAAGGTCAGGGATAATATACACGAGACTCTGTTTCTAAAATTCAAAAACCAAACAAACAAACAGCGCAAAACCCCTGTAACCCTCACCAAGAGGGTTTTAGAAGCACAAGATGGGGGAGATCCTGTTCCTTATGTTACCGCCCTGCAAGCTAAAGATGGCCTGAAGAAATCCAAGCCAAGGGTCTCGCCGAATGGAATCACTTTCTTGGGGAGCTCAGAGGAAATGGGTGCTTTAAGTCACTGTGCTCATTTTACGGACTGGGAAACTGAGGTTTGGGTGCACAGGGTATTCCCAAGGTTTGGAGTTCATAGTTGTATGTAATGACAGCTGACACTGGAACACTTATCTGGAGTGTAGGGTTGAATGGTGGCAGACAGAGCAGGCCCGAAACAATGAGCAAGCATGTCAAACTGACAAACAAAACCCGAAGACAGGACAAGAACGGCAAAAGGAGGCAATTTGTTGTAAAAAAAAAAAAAACTTTTTTTTTTTTTTTCGACATAAGAAACAACATAGTAAGCCCTCATTTGGCTTCAGCAAAGCCTCTGGGTCCACCGTAGAACACTGCATTGATTATCTCAGACACGTCAGTAGCCTCAGAATCTACAAGTCATGAACCAGTTCTAGAGGAACAGGGCTCACACCCCTAGGCACCAGGAGACGTAGAATCTAAGGGTGGGCATTTCCAAGCCTGGATGTGGTGGGTGCTCTCAACACGTGCAGCCCTTACCTCTCTTTTATCTTTGGAGAGTAGTAGTACTCACCAGTCTCACACTGTGAAATGTTACTATTAGTTAGTGCTCACAAAACACTCTTTTTCAAATTGTGTTATTTAATTGTGTTATCGTGCATGTGTGCGGCCAGAGGACAACTTTCTGGAGTCATTTCTCTCCTTCTAGGTCTTGTAGAGGAACTCAGGTTACCTGGTTCAGTGGTAGGATTCTACATACAGACATTGTCCCCATTATTATTAATATTACATATATTATATTATTATATTAGTTGCTAGTTTATCTCAGGCTCGCTGATATTTTCTATGGTTGTTGTTGCTAAGGGTAAAATTATCTGTAGTTTCTTTTATGTCCTCTGTATTTTTCTCCTCTCCTTTCTTCCCCCTCCTCTTTCTTTCTCAGGCTCTTCACATGGAGGGTTTGTTTGTACACCAGAGAGTGAGTCCAGAAATCATCCAATCAGACATATGGCTACCACAGTGTATGCTTTTAGTCTACTTATTTCTAAGAAATCCTCTGGATTAGACAAACTACCTGACAAAAGTAACTTCTGGAAGAAAGGGTCTGTTTGTTTGTCTGCCTCCTCCTTTGGGAGTACCGGACATTATGGTGGACAAGTTATAGGTGCAGGAGTGCGAGCCAACTGGTTGGTCGGCAATACAGCCAGGAAGCAGAGATGAATGCCGACGCTCATCGGGATTCTAGATGTATTGGAGGGTAGAGTCATCCAAGTCTTCTCAAGGTTTGGAGACAGAAAATGGGGAAATGAGAGAGAGGTCAATCTGATTCTGGTTTTGACCTGGGCCGGTGGGAAATGGAGCGAGTTTGAGGAGAAAATGCATTCAAGGACTCCTATCCTGATCTGCTCTTCAGTATGGAGAACTTTGAGCGGAGTTTGGTCTCTCTCAGAGAAAAAGCCTTTATCTGTCATCAGATACACATTAGAGCTCAGAACGCATTGGTTTAATGAGTTCATGAACCCATTAAAGGACTTTTATAACCCACAGAATCTGAGGGGCAGCTACAGACTATCCATTCAACAGAAAGTTCCCGACAGCTCTTCCAACACCACGTCTTCACTCTTTTAGGACTTAAATTAAGGGTGAATTGGTATAGTTTTCATTATAGAACTTAACACCATCTACTCGTCCAAACTTCATTTTCTTAACTGGGATATAGTAGGGAATCATGGTCATACATAACCAACTATAAGCAGGAATTGCAAGGGAGGTTGTACTTGTTTCTCGTCAAAGAATCATACAACTTTATTTGATAATAGCATTAACATTTCTTAGTACTGTTCTCATTAGTCTAAGGGAAGTATTCAAAAAAATCAGTAACAGAAACAAGGAAACAACAAAAGATACAAACCTAGGAACACACGAGGAAACAAAGAAAGGTCATAAAGTGGGACATCCTGTGCTACTGTCCCAGTTCACAAGAATTCAGAAGTCCCCTGAGCAATCCTACTCAGCTCTGATTTGTTAGGTGAGGTCTGGTGGGATATGGTTAAACTGAAAGAGTGCAACGCCAGAGGGAATTCCCACTAAAGCTGAAAGCATCCAGGAGAGTTGAGCAATGGAGGCAGCTGGACAAAGCTTTCTCATAGCGGAGCCATGCACACACTAAGTACTTGCTGGTTGTGGTCTAGATGTTAACTCCGAGTTGCTAATGGGAGTTCCCTACTCCTATAGTTAAGATAGTATGTACTGTATGGTAGCGGGGACTCATTTTTAAAATCAAATAGCTTTGAGTTTCATATACCCGCTCACTCCCTGGCTGAGCAGTTGGAGAGGAACCTTATCTGTGAGGTCTTTATTGGAACTCCCATCCACAGGACACAAGATGGCCATTCCCATCCACCACACACAAGATGGCCACACACACTTCTCCAAACAATGGAATAAGTTTCTCAGCTCCCAACAATGATCAGACTCAGACAGTTTCGATTCAAATAAAATCCCACTGTATCTAGTTATGAAGGAAAGAGGGCTAATCTGACCTCAAATGATTTGGGGTACCTATTTAAAAGGCAAATATATCTTCTAAGTGAACTTTGGAAGAACAGTCCGTGTTGACCATCTCATTCCACCAATTTGAATCTCTACATGGGATATGCCACATGGTAGACAATAAATAATGCCAGATTAATTGACCTATGGCCAAGCAGCATCTGGCTCCAGCTTTCTCCTGATGCCACTTGTCAGGCCTGTAGCTCTAGGTCCTCGTACCCAGGCCAAGTGGTGTTGATTATTCCAGGCCTCCTAATGGAGAATACAGGCTGGAAAACAAGAGTCGGAATACTAAGAGCAAAGATGAGACGTATACAACTCGTAGCCAACTACTAGTTATTAGCAATGGAAACATTAGTAATGGAAATAACCTCTGAGCCTGAGAAACAAGAGCCAGCACCTCTACCAAACAGGCTCTGGTATGTGAAGAGACTCTACCCTCACATGGGGGAATTGTGATGATATTTATCACTGTCTTGTGGGGAAAAGGGAAAGGGATCTGGTGAATGGATAGATGGATGGGCATGCATCTTGTATTAAAGACGCTTTGACAGTTCTAAAGAATGGCCATCAAAATCTTGACTGGAAGGCAGAGAAAGGACTCACTTCTAGGTAGCTCATTCATGCACTTGGCAAGTTAGTGCTGGTTCTTGGCAGAAGGCCTCAAGCTCTTGCCAGATAGATCTCCTCACAGGGCTGCTTAAGCATTCGTGATGTGACAGCTGGCTTCCTCCTGAGCCCGTGATCCAGGACAGCACCCAGCAGAAGCCACAGTAATTCTCATGACCCCTCTATCAGGAGACTCTGTTCTTTCCTTGGGATCTAATAAGTACACGGCTGAAGCCTGGTCATTATTGGAGAACAACAACGCGTCAACGAACACTTCACCAAGGTGTGCACACTGTACACAGGTATAAACACTGTACGTGAGCATGAACACTGCACTCAGGTATGAATACTGTACAAGGGTGTGGACACTATGCCTGGGTAGGAACACTGTGAAAGAGTATGAATAACACGTAAGGCTATAAAAACCACCATGAAAGGGATGGCGGGGAGTCCTGAGACCTTCCCTGCTTAACTTCATAGTTATGTGGTTTTTCCTACTTCCATCAATGTTTTCTGAACTGCACCAGTTCCCAAGAGTAGAAACCAACAGGCTCGTCCGGGTGCCATTCCTGGTCATATGTAAGCTGCAAAGTCATCCTGAGATGCAACTAACTAGCTGAATGATGAACAAAGTACATAGAATGAATCAAGGAGGGAGAGAGAAAGAAAGAGGGGAGAGAGAGGAGATAAGAGAAAGAAAGAGAGAGAAAAAGGGAGGGGAGAAAGGATAGGTGGAGTGAGAGAGGAGAGGGAAAAGAGGGAAGAGAAAAGAAAAGAAAGGAGAAATAGAAAACAAAAAGGGAGGGAAGGAAGGGACGGAGGGAAGGGTTGAGGGAGGGAAAGAGAAGGAGGAAGAGGTGGACTAAGCAAAATGGCCAACTACCTACATTTGAGTTCAACGTCGGAGGAGCATTTTAAGTCACCTGGAGAAGAAAAAATGGAAATCTAAGAAGAAAGCAGCCATCTTTTTCCTGTACTGAAGAGGTGGCTGAAACCGGGTAGAAATTTGGACTTTTTCCCTTGGTTGTTTGGTAAAAATTATCAACGGCTGACATTTAAAAGAAGTGGAATCTGATGAGGCAGAGTAAACGCAGTGTGAACGACGCGCCATCCCCAGAACGGCGTGGATAAACATGATTATTGACTTAATAAAGAATCCTTTGATGTTCCCAAAACAATCCTATTAGTTTAATAAAGGGTTGAAAAATTATGCTTTCTACAAGCTCGGTTAATAAATACACCAAGCAGTCGCTGTCCATTTATCAACGATTCCCATATGTTTGTTCCGACAGCTGAGTTCTTTCTCTCCTCTGAATACTGCATTTGCGGAGAATCAGGATGGAATTTAAAACATGAAGTACTCATTATTAACCTCCTAGGTAAAGAATACTGACTCATTTACTCTGTGTAGAGGAACTGGGGCAGCATTGAGTAATGAAAACCGTTTCCTGCTTTCTCTGTTGAAGAGAGAAGTAACCCAGAGAAGCGTTAAGGAAACTCAGTTCCAGACCTGAGGACCGTGAGAGAAGCCATCTGTATTCCATGACTGCATACTGCCAGGAGTCCTAATGAGGGGAGCAGAGACGAGCGCCCCAAAAGACCAAGAGAAAAATCTCATCTGATCCCAAGAGCAAAGGGCAGTTGTAAGTCATATTATGGGCTGCCAGAGTGTATTACTGTCTCCTCGGCTTACTTTCTTTGGTACGTCTTGCTTTTATGTTAGAGTCATTCTGGCGGCTAGGCCTGGGGGCCAAGCTTATTATCCAAACTCCTTGTGAGGCTGAGACGGGAAGAAAAATGAAAGTTCAAGGCCAGCCTAGGCTACAGAGTGAGTTCAAGACCAGTGTGGAGAACTTAGCAAGACCCCATCCCAACGGGAAAAGAAAAAGGGGTCTGGGGGTGTCACTTAGTGGTAGAGCACTTGTTTAGCATGTATAAGACCCCAGGTTTGATCTCCAGCATCACACACTTAAAAAAAAAAAGGCGTAAAATAATCCTTGTAGTAAAGGCTTTTACAAAATACTTTTGCATGGGTAGGAAGACAGGGAGTCCCTTGCATGTGATGGTTCTGGGAAAACTCCATCAGCAGTGAAGAAATGCTTTGGGAGAGTCTGGGAAGCTGGTGGAAGTTGGCCGGCAGAAACGCTGGGATATTTTCCCCTCCTCCAAAATTCCCTGCCCTTGGGGCACAAATGCTATTTCAATGTAAGTTTAGAGAATCTGTGATTACAATTAGTCATCCATTGACCATGTGAAAGTGGCTGGTTCAGTAGGGAGGAGGGGAGTAAGCCTGAATTGTAATTTGGGGACCCTCCCTCCTGTTTGCAAAGCCTGAAAAGGAGGAAAAGCCATCTCCAGGGGGTTTTGAATGACAGGAATGTAACAGGGACAGGGACAGAGACCTCACTGCTCCACTCCTAACCCCTTGGCCTTCTTCCATGCCTGCCCACCTAACCTCCAACCACAGAAGTTGCATCCCTTTGCCCCTTTGATGGTTAACATTGTCCTCTTAACAGGACCTAGAATCTTCCAGAAGACAAGCCTCTAACAAGGCTATAAGGGATTTTTCCAGATGGGTTGAGATAGGAAGAGCCACCCAGAAATATGTGGGGGGGGCTCTACCACAGACTGGTGTCCCAGACTCAATGAAAACATGAGACTGACCTGAGCGTGAGCACTCGTTTCTCTCTGTTTCCTGACTGGAGGGGAAGTAACCAACTGGGTCAACCCCTTGTCGCTGGTGCCTTCCCCACCATCACACAATGGACCCCCAAATGGTGAGCCACACGGGTCAGGTGTTCTGACACATCCACATATATTATAACTATACAGCCCTCCCGTGACCGTAAGTGACTTGCTCTCAAGGAATTCCATGAAATGTTAGTGTTTGGCCTAGATCTCACCATACGTAGCATCAGAGCTTCCTCCTTGGTCACTATGGCAGAAGATGGACACCATGTTGGGAAGGCAATCAGATAAGACTACAAAGAGGCTCTCCCAGTTGAAAATATGTCATAGTTTTCTTGTCATTAAATAAACTCTACATATTTATTTACACATTTGCATTTACATAGAATGTCTTAATACACATCATACTTAGTTCCTATTGCTTGACATTTCAGGGATCCTTGTTTTTGATATTAAAAATAAGATGGTAGTCTGAAAAGATGGCTCAGTGAGTAAAGGGTTTGCTTCACAAGGGTAAGGATGAGTTTGCTACCTCAGAGTCCATGCAAAAAGCAGCTGTAGGGCTGTGAAGGGCTGTGTGCTTCTGTGGTCCCAGCGTTCCATTAGCAAGATGAGAGATGGAGACAGGAGAAGCCCTGGATGCTTCCAGATGAGCAAGCCTGGTGAACACAGTAGAGAGCAAGAAGGCTTGCCTCCAACAAGGCGGAAGGAAAGGACCAGCACCCCATGTTGGCCTCTGACCGCCACATATGCACTGTGACATGTGCACATCATAGATACACACAAGGAAAAGATGGCTTAAAACTAAGATCATGGTGACCATCCTCATGCACAAATGTGCACGCTGCATGTGGAGCCCCTCACAGCAATGTCTGCGATGCACAGGCCTCGCTCAGCAAGCCCCCATTGCCATCATGGTTCAGAGGAGGCTTTGCCTGTCGCATTGAGACCTCCCGTTTTCACCACACAGAGGTTCCAACCCACACAGTTGTGTGTCCATAAGAGATGAGTCTCTCAACACTGTCTTTGCAGGCATTCACCCTCACGTGGCCCTGTAAGTTTCCAAATCTGTTCTACCTCCTCCTGGAATTCCTTCCATTGTGTTTCCTGGAAATTTCTCTCCATCGGTGTCTACAACCAAACAGATAAAAATAGAACAAATACTGGGGATTAAAGCAACCTCTTGCTCGCTGTCGGCAGGGAGGTGCATTAGTGGAGCCATTGTGGAGAACAGTGCGGCGATTCCTTTAAGAGCTGAGAACAGGGCTGTCCTGTGCCTCTTTTCTCTGCCCACGATTTCGCTCTGGGTTCTTGCCGCCTATTTTTGGAGCTACAGATTCTACTTCTATTCCTTCTACTGTAATATTCAATGACTCAACATGTGCATTTAGATCACTTAAAATTAATCAATACCCCTCAGGTCCTCCTGAACAACACAGGTGCAAGACGTGTTCCCTCCGCCCCCAACACCCCCCTCTCAGGGTGTTTTGTCAAGCATTTTGACTGTCTTGTTTCCTTAAACTTACAGATTATAATAATTATTGCTAAATGTGCTGAAGTTTAATTCAGACTTACAAATGAGAACCTAATTTTTGTTCATTATTTCTTCATACTTGGGGAATCCTTCAGGAACGCCCCTCCTCTGTGGTACCGTTAAGAGATTTCAGCGAGGTCACTGGTGACAGACTAAGTCGTTTGTCCAACAACGTCATGAAGTTGTCCCTAATCTTGAAGAATGTTTTTGAATAATAATTTGAAAGAATAATTTTATCATAGCACTTTGGAATTAGCCTACTGTCTTCTGGCTTCAGCTTTTGCTGTCAGGGAGTCTAATTGGGGTCTAATTAAGGAAGCTGTTCCTTTCCCTCCTAATTGCTTTTAAGAACTCTTTGTCTCTTACGTTCTGCTGTTCAACAGTAGAAAATATGAATATATTTTGACTATGTTTTCCTTTTACTACTACTACTTGGGATTCCTTGTGCTTTCTCAGTGTGACAGTTTATATCACTCTTTAGTTCTAGAAAATTCTAATTCTAGAAAATTTAAGTTCTAGAAAATTTAAAATTTGAAATACTTTCTGTTTCTCATTCAGCTTTTCTGGAACTTTATTTATTTACATTGGAGAACTTCTATTCTCACCATCTTTCAGTATCTTATATTTACATCATATAAAATTTCTTTAGATTTTATATCGTTTGGTTTCCTAGTCTCTAAGTCTGGCTGGCTTGACACTTAAGCTTTTGTGCTTTTATTTTCAATTTCAAAGATCATATTGTTCATGTCTAGAAGTTCTCCTTGGCTCATTTTCAAATTTGCCTGAAATTTTTGATAGCATGGTTCATAGTGCCTGATTCTTCTCTTCCTTTCCTAGATTATTTTGTTCTGGCTTTTTAACTCTGTAGCTTTTGAATGCAGTACCAACTTTTCTAAGATATCTTCTCCATGGTGGCTTGTTTTCTCCTGGTGTTTTATGATTTTTTTTTCTATAAATTGCTTCGGCTGGACTGTTCCCTTAAAAACTCACATTAAAATCTTACTTCTGCTACAGCAGTATGTGAAGACATGCTTGGGTCATAGAGTCCCCATCACTGTGCATGAATTCAGGCCATCACCACGACAACAAGCTCTTGATGAGAGATTGAGTTTGTTTTCTTCTTTGGCCATGTGGATGCCCGAGGCGTGGTGATGTAGCATAAAGACCCTGGACCAGATGCTACTGCGCTCCTGGACTTCTCAACTTCTAGGACTATAAGAAGTAAACTTTTGTGCTTTATAAACCACTTAGTCTCAGGTATTCTGTTATAGCAGCTAAGAAAAACACATCGCCATACGAGTGGCTTTAACTACAGAAACCTTGTGAAGCCTGGCTTAATGATATGTCTCTCAGGGGGAAATTCACTTTTCATCCACAAAATGTCTAACGATGACTTTAACATAATTCCTCTCAGTGATTAAGCTTGTGGGTCATATAAATTCAAAACTACACTCTCTGTGAGCCCGGATCCATCACCACAAATTCTTAGAGGTGACTTTGTCATGGCACCCAGCTGAGTTACTCAAATGCTTCCTGAAGGCAGAGATGCATATTCCTACTTCTCAACTTTCATGAGGCCAACTCCTAATTTCCCTGCTGACTAGGGCAGTGAAGATTTTAGCATCTTCATGATATCCAGGAAGCTTTCCTTTCCATCTTGGCTTATCATTCTGGCTTATTAAAATTTCTTCTTCTTGGGATTGCCTTTATTTTCTTGACAGTTCAGCTTGTCTATCTAACAAGACTTTTTTTTTTCATCTTATAAATTATTTAGAAGTGTTGGTACTATGTTTTATCACTATTTAGTCCAGTATGTTGCTAAAAATAGAAGTCTCTATTAACCCTTTAACCACTCAAACTGGGCTTCTGCTCCTGCCACTGACTACAACTGTCATTACTGAAACATCCACATTGCAGAGCCACTACACAGTCCCTCTGAAAGATCCTCAACACTCACAACCCTTTGTTCATGCCTGATGCTTGTTTTTTACAAAAGCCTCAACTCTCCGTCCATCACTTCTTAGCCTCCTTTCCCTGTCTAATCAACCCAAACCCAAAGCTGTGAAATTGTTCTTTCAAACACTGCAATGATACGGGAGAAGAAGGCTGGAGTAGCTGTCTAGAGTACACAAAGCCCTGGACTTGATCCCTAGCATCATGGAAGTGAGAGGCACTAGTGTACACCTGTCATCCAATCGAGAGAGAGTGAGAGAGAGAGAGAGAGAGAGAGAGAGAGAGAGAGAGAGAGAGAGAGAGAGCTCAAATTTAACTCTGATAAGCAGTGCGTGTTTCGGGAACTGCCATCTATCGCTCATTGCGACCTTGTCATTGCTATTTTCAGAATCATTTTAACATCCGTCACTTGTTGTGACAGAGAGCGATCACAATGTGAGCTGACATGAGACGTAGACCAGCTTTTCTCTGCAAAGATAACTTCTGCCTTTGCTTACTAATACAAACTCCTACCATATAATGGGGAAGGCTGTTCCAACGAGACATCTTGCGCCACCAAGTAAAACCTCCAGAGCCAGGACTGGGCTGCATATTGTTCAGCTACTGGCCAGAGGGGTGCCATGATACCCCCAAACACCGCAGATCATTACCAAGGCTATTGGTTGGTTACTCTCCACAACCTGACGATGAGGAGCTATAGCTGAAGATACAACCGGTTTATGTCATCAAACACAGAGAAGTCAAGCTGGTGCCTAACTAGAGGCTTCACCCCCATTGACTAACATTCGTGGTGCTGGAAGGTACTTAGCAAGATACCAGAGAAGAAGAGTTAGCATCAGCATCACCCAGCTGCAAATTCTGTGACCTACTGCAATATAGGCTTTGTAATAGTGACACAAATGTTACTGGAGTCACCAACCACTTTTAAAATTGGATTTAAAGCCCACAACAGAAAATATAACCCGGACTTGATACTGCAAAAGTGGCTGAAACCTGAGACTAGATAGGCCATGGACCTAGGGGGAAATCTATCATTATTCTGCCAAAGAAATAGAACAATAAAGTGATTCCTAATGGCATATTGTTATATCCATAGTACACCATTCAGCCCTCATCAGAGAAGCTGCTTCTTAGAGTAGATGGTAATTAACACTGAGACCCACAACTACACAATGTGTAGAGAGTGAGAGACCAAGGAACACTCAGTCTGAAATTGGATGTCTTTATCAAATCTCTCCCTTCAAGACTCAGGGACATATGCAGAAGAAGAGTGTGGTCGTTTCAATGCAATTGGCCCATATAAGCTCATAAGAAGGGGCATTATTAGGAGGTATGTCTTTGTTAGAGCAGGTGTGACCTTGTTGAAGAAAGTGTGTCACTGTGGGGGTGGGCTTTGAGGTCTCTTTTGCTAAGCTTCACTCAGTGGGACACTCAGACAACCTCCTAATATCTGTGGGTCTAGATGTAGGACTCTCAGTTCCCTCTGTAGGCACCATGTCTGCCTGTGCGCCACCATGTCTCACCATGATGATAATGCACGAAGCCTCTGAAAATGTAAGCCACCTAATTAAATGTTTCTTCTTTATAGGAGCTGGCATGGTCGTGGTGTCTCGTCACAGCAATAGAAACCCTAACTGAGACAAGGAGGCAGTAAGACTGTAAGAGCCAGAGCTGGTGGCTGGCTCCAAGGAAACAGCATCTTCCAGACATAACAGGACTGACGCTCACATGAACTCACAGAGACCATGACAGGAAGCAAAAGACCTGCAGAGGTCCAAACCAGACAAAAACCCCAGCACTGAGAAGAGGAAATAGACACAAAACCCCACTCCTATCTACTGGGAAAAGGAAACTCCAGTTTTCTCTGATGGAGAGTCACTGGGTCTATCAACCACACTCCAGGGCAGGCCCATTCCCAGGCGTAGTGGCCCAACACAAAATGAACTCCATGTTTTTTGTATGCTTCTTGTTTTGTTTTGATTTTTTTGTTGTTTTGTTTTGTTTATCAAGACGGGGTTTCTTTGTGTAACTCTGGCTGTCTTGGAACTTGCCCTGTAGATCAGACTGGCCTTGAACTCACAGAGATCCACCTGCCTCTGCCTCCCCAGTACTAAAATTAAAGGTATGCACCACTACTACCCAGCTTGATTTTTCTTTTTCTTTTTTTCTTTTTTTGTATTATTGGTTTTATATGTCTTAGCTTATTTCGATTTTTATTCTTTTTTGTTGTTGTTGTTGTTGTTTAGCTAGAGAAAGAGAACATGAAATTGGGCAGGTAAGGAGGTGGGGAAGACCTGAGAAAAGATGAAGAGGGAAAAGATTGTGGTCAAAATATATTGCATTAAAAACAGTGAGTAAATTTTTAATAAGAATGTAGACTCCGAAGCCATCCACCTCATCAGTCCAAACAACAGCAGAAACTTTCAGAACTGTATGAACTGGCATGTGTACATACGTTTCTGTGCCTTATCTTCCTCCCCTGGGAACTGCAGTCGTACCAGGGCTGATCCCCTACAGTTGTCAAAGTGATTGAGGATACATGTGTACCCTAGAACACAGTACCCCAACTGTCACCACTGAGGTTTTCTGTTGTTACATTGACAATGGGATTTTCATATACACACTCAGCTATACCAAGGTGGGAATACACACACACACACACACACACACACACACACACACACACAAAGCCAACATCATTTCTGGACCCTCACAAAGGAGCCAGTCTTGACTACTGTCACATTGCTTGCAAGCAGCTTTGGAAACTCACAAATAACACTAGCACAGAAAGACGAGAACCAGGATGTGGCTGACCTCCTCATCCGTCCCAGGGATACTCGTCCAATGATAGAGCTGTTTAGCAATAATTAGGTACAAGCCTGGGGCAGTCGACATCTCAGTGGATTTAGAATGGGAGCGGGCCATGCTGCACAGGTAATGAGGATTTCTAAAGCTTAACTAGCCATCCGAGACACTCAGCAGGAACAGTGGCAATGGGGATCGGAAGGAAGAGAAGGGAAGGCTGGGGCTGGAAAGACTGCTCAGAGGTTCAGAGCACTGACTGCTTTCCAGGAGCCCCTGGTTTGGTTACCAACACCCAAATGGTGGCTCACAACCATCTGCAGCTCCAGTTCCAAGGGATCTGACACCCTCTTCTGGCCTCTTCATGCACCAGGCATACATGTGGTATACAGACTTCAGGCAAAACATGCATACATATGGGAGGGAATAGGCCTTGGGAAGTTAAGACAGCGACAGTGACCAATTCTACATACCCTGAAAACTTTTTACTATAGGAACACAGAAGTCTATGTCCCCCTCCTCCAGAGTCAGGGGTGAAATCTAGGACCTTGTCACATGCTACCACTGAAGTTACACCTCCAACCCTAGAAGTCTTGGGGATGTGTCTTAGAACTTCTCAGATGTTCTTCTATTGATGTTGAAATTCCAGAGAGCCAATACCAGCCACCCAGAAGGGTGTCACTGGACTGATATAAAAGACACTCTTTTTAAACATTTGAGCAATGCTGCCAATGTACAAGACTCCAATGAAGTGGGTTGTATCTATGATGATGTTTTCTGAAGATGTTGAGATGTATCACTAGCTTTCAATGAATCTTCAGAGTTGACCCAGTTGAGCTGGAACTTCCTCATCCTTCTGCCATGACCTTTGAGGTGTTCCTGAGACCCCAAGAATGCACCTGTAAATATGCCCTAACCCTGTAGGAGGGTCATCTATGATGGGACACACACATAATCACAGTACTCTGAAGGATGACTTGGGGGCGGGGGGGTCACAAGTTTGCTGGCAGCCTGGATAGCAAATTCAAGACCAGCCTGAGCTACATCACAACACTGTGACTCAAACAACAAAAACAAAACAAACAAGGTTGACACATCAATGTGACCACAGAAAGGCAGCCCTCCACCTTTGTATCAGAACATGATTTGTTCAAGGAAGACCAGCTGCAGACCTGTGAGACGCTCAGCGGAGTGACGCTCAGCAGGGCAAGGCTGACAAACCTGGCATCCTTGGAACCCACAGGACAGAAGGAGAGAACGGACTCTCATACACTGCCATTGACCTGCGTGTTTATATCACGGCACTTGCACACCTACATACACAAGAAGGACAAGTGGATGGAGGGAGTGATCTAAGTTAATCAGTCAACAGGCAACGGTGACGGTTTAAAAGTCTCAAAGAATAATACACCACAAAAGGGGAGAATGACCTATTTTAACGGGAATGGCCTTAACCACTAATTTTAAAAAATGTAAAACTTTCTACAACTTTATCACATAGAGCCGGAGTGGCCCAGCGGAGACTCTCTTGCCCGTACTCCTCCAGCTTCCTGCCAGGTGAATTCAGAAGCTTCCACACAAAAGGCCCATGCTCAAGACTTCGAATCCACTTAACGAGGCATCATGACTAAATTTGGCAAGCGTTTTCCCCTGCTTCTTTCCCACCTCAAGCTGTTTTGATTCATTTGTGAGAAATTTACTTTTGCCAATTGAAAAACCCTTTTGTGGCTGCCAGTCACTAATCTCCCCTCCGACACAGCCATTCAGCCGGACTAAATCCAATATTGACATTTGTATCTTAGGGGAGAGGAGGTTAAGCACTGGAGGAAAGGCAGCCCGGAGCCCTGCCAAGCACCGAGCTGCAAGCACTGCACAGCATCCAAATTGAGCTGTGGGCTTGATGTGAGGGGAACCCTGACGACCCAGGGGGGCTTTGATCACATCCCAAGGCCCTTGTTTCCTAGCTGGGCTACCCCGTAGAGAGTATTTGATGCTTTCTACCGCCATCCTTAGCAGCCTGATTAAAATTCTTCCTAGTGCTCAGAAATGGTTCTCCAGTGCCGTCATCTCTGAACGTCTCTAGTGGCCTTCTCTACTAGAAGCATTGCCGTCTCTGGAGGTTCTGCCTCTGTCTAGCTCTCTCTTAGACCCTTACAGTATGGGCGCTGTTCTTTCTACTTAGGCTCTGCCAGGTAATTCACTAGTTACCCTCCACTTGTGCAGAGTAGATTGCTGTTGTTTCTTACTCTTCTTGGTTCTTTGGGGGAACTTCCACCCAGCTCCCAATAAATCACACATGGAGGATTATTATTAATTAAAAATACCTGGCCTTATCTTGGATTATTTCTAGCCAGTTTACCTCAACTTTAATTATCCCAGATACCTTTTGCCTCTGGGTTTGTTTGTTTGTTTTTTCCTTTTCTTACTTCTGTGTATCTTACTTTTACTTTTACTCCATGGCTGGCTGTTCAGCTCTCATGGCTGGATGTGCGGCTCCGTGGCTGGCCCCTACTGCCCTCCTCCTGCTCCTCTCATTCCTCCCTCCTCTTTACTCTCCTTTCTCTCGGCCTGTTAATTCCACCTATTCTTTCTCCTGTCTTGCTATTGACTGTTCACCTCTTCATTAGACCAATCAGGTGTTTTAGGCAGGCAAAAAAAAAAAAAAAAAAACCCACAGCTTTACAGAATTAAACAAATATAGCATAAAAGAATGCAACAACACATCATTGCATCATTAAACAAATGTTCCACAGAATAAACAAATGTAACACATCTTAAAATAATATTCTACAGCAGTAGATGTTTACACTTTGATTTGTATTGATTACCCAATACAGCCATTGCTAGAAAGGGGAACAGCCATGTTTTCTTAATAAGAAATAACAAACATATAGATTGGGTTGCAGTAAAGAAAATATTTGCAATGAAAATAATATGTAAAGTGTAAATTTGAATGGGTAAAAGAAACTGAATGCAATTAGAGGTGAGACAGTCCCAGAACTTGTTGCAAATGAAAGAAAACTGGGTGTCACCTGCACCCTACTCCTCTCACATCTGCCTTCATTATCCACCCTTCTCCCTCGGGAAGCCTCTCAATGTTTCTTATGAAGTTACAGAGAACACACAACCTCTTTAACTTTCTAGTGTGAATTTCTTCTTAATTAAAAACATTCTCTGATAGATACCAAACTGTGATAACATGGAATTACTTAGCTTCTATGCCCTTCCCCCATGTATATGTGTGTAGTGTTTGTATGTGTTCACAAGTGTGTGTGTTTGTGCTGATATGTGTGTGTGTGTGTACACATACCCATGACTTAGATACATCAGCTATTGCTCTGTTTTTTGTTTTTTTGTTTGTTTGTTTGTTTTTTGTTGTTGTTGATGCAAAGCCTCTCACCGAACCCAGACCTTAGAGATTCTCAATAGTCCAGCTAGCCAGCTTGCCTTGGGGATCCCTGTATCTGCTTGCCTAGTGTTGGGATTACAGTCAGCTCCTGTGTTTGCATTGCTTTTACATGGGTGATGGAGGTCTATACTGTGACCCTCACAGATGCATAGCAAATACTTTATCCACTGAGCTACCTACCCTCCCCATTTCTACCCCAGTATATAACTAAAAGTTTCTTTCCTGCCTGCCAGTTCTTGATAATCACTCTGCCGCTTAATATTAATTACAAACTGCTTGGCCTATTAGCTCAGGCTTATTATTTAACTATCTCTTACAACTTAAATTAACCCATTTCCCTGACTCTGCCTTCTTTCTCCCTGTATCTGTTTGGATTTCCCACCTAGCTATATTCTGCCCTGCCATAGGCCAAAATAGCATCTTTACTGACCAATGGTAATAAAACATATTCACAGCATACAGAAAGGCATCCCACATCAAAATATTCTTGGGAATATTTTGTTACATATATTCCTTTAGAAACATTAATTTGGGACTTGGTATTGGTGCATACACCTAATCCTAACACTTGGGAGGCAGAAGAAGATCTATGTGAGTCTGAAGCCAGCCTGTTTATATAGAGATGTTCCAAGATAGCCAGGGCTGCATAGAGAATAGAGAAACCCAGTCTCTGAAAAGAAAGAAAGCATTCACATTGTCTGGGCAGCTGATGGAACTCAAGTTCATCTACAGAATTCTAATACAGTATTCTTTTTGTCTTTCTGCACAGTTATTACACATTTCTATTATTTAAAAAATATCCCCATCAGATCAAGCTGTGGAAGCCCAAAACATAGTTGCACACTGTTGACAACATATTTATATAGCAATCTAAAGTCTGTTTCCAATTACTCTCAGAGGAAAAGCCGCCACCACTCACTGCCCTTCTTCCCTGCTTTTCCTCAAGCGCCTGGCTTTTGCCCACTGCGAATCTACCCCTACAAACCGCTTTCCCTCCCTAATAGTAACTGGGTCAGTTTCCCATGCCTTTCATATTCAAGCCAGACAAAACAACACCCTATATTCTCAGACCTCTGGGCTCCCCTTTTCTATCCACCTTTGCCTGTCAAGCCTTATGAAGTAATTACTACAGAAACTCAATGTCAGCGCTATCAGCTGTTCCCTGCCATTGCACCAGCCCCACAGACTCGTTAGAAAAATGACGAGACACAGAGTATCTATAACGTACAAGTCAGGAGAAAAGCTACATGTAGGTTTCCACAGGACCGGAAACGCCTCTTCTGTCCCAGCTCCTTGAGTGGACAGCAGGAGGTCAAGTGAGGCTATGACCCCTGCTGACACTCAGAGGTGGGAAGAAAATAGATGCTAAAAGGTCACACCAGTAGCAGACATTATCTAGTTCTATTGGTGACATATAATTAAGACATCATAAGGCATAATAAGTCAATGACAATTTTTAATTGATATTCAATTTAATTAAATTTTGACTTTAGCACTGATGAGTAGCATATAAAAAAAGTCTCTCATACTGGAAAAAAGATAGATCTATTGTCTTCAAATATTCGTAAAAAGTGCACACCATAGAACCGGGTAGTAACACCTGTGCTCCATTAGACATGTAAATCCGTGTCTCAAAAGAAAGAGAGAAAATGATCTCTTATGGAATTTACAACCAGAAGGGAAAACAGAACAAAAATGAAAGTGAACCACACCACACTGTAAGCGGTGGGAAGGTCCAACAGTGTGGTCAGAAGGGAAGACCACGTGAGAACAGTCAGGCTGTCCAGGAACACACTCGGAGCTCCTGAAGAAAATTAGAGGCCAACCTATGGTGAGCCTCTATATGAAGAGAAACATCTTCTGAGAAGATGAGCCACACATCCCAACAGTCAGAGGTATCTGACTGCAAAGTGCATGGGAGCCAAGGGTGCTGCCTGGAGGGCAAGGGAGACAGGGATGCTTGCTGCCTATTGGGGAATATTATTTTAAGGTGTGTGACTGTTGTTTATGCTGCATTTGTTTGACTCTGTGGAGCTATGATTCTTTGCCTGTCTAAACCACCTGATGGTCCTAAAAAAAAAAAAATGAACGGCCAATAGTGAGGCAGGAGCAAAGATAGGCAGGGCTGGCAGGCAGAGCATATAAACAAAAGGAGAAAAGAGGAAAAGGAAGAGCAACAAGAGAACCAAGGGAGGAGGATGTCAGGGACCAGCCACCCAGCCAGTCATGGCATAAGAGTGAAAGTAAGATGTACAGAAATAAGAAAAGGAAAAAGCCCAGAGGCAAAAGGCAGTCGGGATAATTTGAGTTAAGAAAAGCTGGCAAGAAACAAGCCAAGCTAAGGCCGGGCATTAACAAATAAGAGTAAGTCTCCATGTGTGATTTATTTGGGAGCTGGGTGGTGGGCCCTCCAAAAAGCCAAAAGACTAAAACACCACACAGCTGCTACCCTGAGAGCAGACCCAGCAGAACTGGTGAGGATAGCCCTTCAATGTCGTGTAGACAAGGAGAATGATCATCTCCGATTTCCTTTTTCTATTAAAGTGGTAAAGATGGGCCCTTAAATTTTGGTGTATTTCCATCTGCATTTCCAATGCATTTCATCTCTCAAGAGTAGATTCCTACAATCTTCAAACTCTGAAATGTTGTATGACCACAGAAGTTTAAAGTTGATAATCTTCGAGAGTCTTCTAGAGCAGTGGTTCTCAGTGTGGGCCACAGCCTCTTTGGGGTTGTATATCAGACATTTACATTGCAATTCATAACAGTAACAAATTTACAGTTATAGCAAGCAACAAACTATATATATAGCATCAAAATTATTTTATGATTGAGGGTCACCAAAACACCAGAAACTGTATTAAAAGTGTCAGCATTAGGAAGGTTGAGAACCACTGGTCTAGGGTGTGGAGGATGCACCACTATTTGTCTTGAAATGTAGAGGAGGGATCACACAAGGATCACTCCAAAAGATCATGGTTTTTTAGAAGTAATGAGAAGTACATTGAAACAGCACTAATCCCTGCTCACAGGTCTTACCTGAGAACAGTGTTTGTAGGACAATGTCTTAGCCATTCAAGTTTGGCTAAGTGAATGGGACAACTCACCTAGCTCTAGATCATAGCTCAGAGATGGGCTCAATTCTGTGCCTGGCAGTTGGTGCTGACTGAGAGCTGAGAGTCTCAGCTCTCCACATTACTCGTGCACCACTAGACGCTGGTTTTACTCTTGCTGTAAAAGCTGGGTTTCAGTACTAACACACTGCCACCTTTAATACAACCCATCAGTCAAGACAAGGCAGCAGGCCCAGTCTGATCAATGGAGCCTGAAAACAGACCCGATCTCCTGATGGGTGTCACCTTGGGCTCTATTTTCATTCCCATTGCTGGGATAATCACTCTGACCAAAGGCAACTTTGAGGGAGAAAGGATTTATCTGGCTTATAATTCCAGCTCACAGTCCAGCACTGAGGAAAGACAAGGCAAGAACTCAAAGCAGGAAATTTGCAGACTCCACATAGCCTTACCTCCACTCACAACCAAAGAAGTATAACTGGACTGTGTTTATCAGGTCTATGCTCACTCATACTTGGCTCAAAAGGGCTTCTAGCCACACCTCCCACGTCTGATAGGATCTGTGGCAAAGGATCAGTGAGCATCCTGTCAAGTTTGTTTCGGTTTCTAATCCACTGCAGAGTAAGAACTGGGTCGTACGGCGTGTGACCAGCACATGGGTGAGACATTTACCAGGTGTATCTGATAAGATCCCAAGACAAGACGCCCAGATGCTGCGCCTTGCTGTCTCGGCAAGCCAAGCTGCCGTGAAGGTTTCGGCACACTTATTCAGCACGGTACTTTCCTCACTCTCTATGAATAGTTTGTGGGCCACTGCTGGTGCCTGGACAACCCTGATTAGTTTTTACCATGCGCCCTACATTCCCAAGTCAGTGGAGCGCAGCTGAGCTGCTTCCTGCACAGGGGAAGCTCCTGATTGAACTAGGCTTGACATCTCATCCCAAGAAGCTCACTCGGGGGCTGACTATTGATCTGTGTAATGACACCCAGCTCGGGAAAGTCGGCCTGATGGGGTGAGGCTAATCTCTGGACCAATCAGTTGGGGGGGGGGGTCCTCTCCAAAGACGACAGAGTGGAGGAAGACATAGAGGAGGTAAACAGAGAGATAGAAATAACACGGTGCAGAAATTTCAGACACAGAAGAGAATAAAGCAGGCAGTGGCTGAACCCTCGAAGACCATCAGCAGCTTCTGAGAACCAGTCCAGATCATGTGATCTTTTGCAGCAAGCCCGAGGGAAGCCAGAGTCTCAGAGGAAGGGCAAAGCCAATGCACTCGAAGGAAATACGAGAGGATGTGTGTGCAGCATGCCAGAGGAGTGTGTGGGTGTGACTGTGGTATGTGTAGTATATGGGTGTATGTAGTATATGACGGGTGCATGTAGTGTAAGGTTATGTGTAGTGTATGGCTGTGTATAGTGTAAGGATGTGCACAGTGTATGACTGTATGTAGTGTAAGGGTGTGTGTTGTATGTAGGAGATGTAGTATTCGGGTGTGTGTAGCATGTGGGGTATATAAGGGTGTGTATAATATAAGGTGAGGGTAGTGTAAGGGTGTGTAGTGCATGGGTGTGTGTGTAGCATTTGGGGTTTAGTATAAGGGCTGTGTAGTGTAAAGGTCTGCACGGGGAAGCTGCAGGTGAACTTTGAGTGTCTTGCTCTATCATCTTCCATCTTTAAATCTTTATTTATTATTATGTATGTGATACTGCACATGTGCAACACATGAATGGAGGTCAGAGGGCAACTCTGCGGACTGTTCCTCTCCTTCCACCTTCCCATGGCTGTGCGTGGCCAGTGCCTTTATCTGCTGATGGCCCCTCTACTATACGTTTTGAGACAGGGTCTTACATTAACCTAGAGCTGACCTATCAGCTACTGGCTGGCCAGCAAGCCCTCAAGATCACCTGTCTGGGGCAGGGGCACAGCACTGGGGGCTTGGGCACATGTCCCCACATCTGGCTCTCCACATGAGTGCTAGGGGTTGAGTTTTGGTCCTTGTGCCTATGCAGTAAGCAAGCCCTCCACCCACTGACGTACTGATGCTGAAGTCCTGACTCTAGAAAAGTCCTGATACGGGAAGAAAATGAAAGATATGTTTCCTCTGAAACAGAGATGGAGCAATCACTACATTTGGGGCGATAGTCTAGGATCTCATAAATCTTTAAATTTTTACTTCTCGTGGCAACTCTGAAGCAGTTGTCCTTGTCACCGTTCTTGTACAGATGAAGCGATTGAGGGGCAACCCCAGGTCACGTGGCACGCACTACCCAAGGGAGATTACGCCAATGCGGAAGAAAACAATAACAATGCCTGTTGCCGTCAAAGCGACCCAGTTTCGTCTTTCCAGTCCAGTGTGATCAACAAAACACAGGTTTCTGTTACATTTGTACCGCAGTATAATCACTGGCTTACTGGTTTGATTCCAGCCTTAGATGATAACCTACTGGTGTCTGCGTCTACAGATCCTCAAACGCTAGCACATACACACAACAAAAATGTGTGTTTTTTTAACGAAAATCAGTGTATCTCAAAGAGAAATATCCAAGAAGGTCTTGATTGGCAGACAAGGAAAGCGGTTCTGCTGTATGCAGAGTAGAGAACAGCGGTAGATGGGGCCTGAGCTGGCTGCGGCAGTGTTGTGTAAGGGAGCGGAACAGAAAGGCTGGAGGAGGGGTTTGGGAAGATGAGATCTCCAGAGAGAGCCTGCAGGAGGGACTGTCACAGAAATCAGACGCAAGGCACTGATGTGTGCAGGAGCCTAAGAGATTTAGTGTTGCAGAAAATGACGTTGGGCTGTCAAGAGGAACAGGCCTTCGTCACATCCCAAAAGGACCCACTACTGTAAGAACTGCTGTGTCATCCCCACTCACTGAAAACCTGTGTGTGTGTGTGTGTGTGTGTATGTGTGTGTGTGTGTGTGTCAGAGAAGGGGGGAGGAAAGGAAAGAGTGCCTCCTAGACCAGCATGAAGACCTGTGTTTAAATTGAATCTCCATACCATTAACGGCACTGGAGCTGGGAATGGCTTCACCATGATTCCCTGACCCTAAAACTCAAGGTTCAGTGACAGACCTTGTCTCACAAGATTATGTGCAGAGTTGGCAGAGAAGGGCACCTACTGCCGACCTCTGGCACACACACTTACACACGTGCCCACATGAGCAAGCACAAACGTCATACACGTACACAAAAGAAAGAAAACAGCAAGTAAAACATATACAATGGATTTTTTAATAGTAAACACTTAGATCCACTCCAGCTGTTGAAAACAGGAAAGACCTTTATTAAAAAGTGTTAAAGAGCCAGATGTGGAGGTGCACACATCAGTGAGGCTGCGTCTGGAGGATGTTGCATTCAAAGACAACCTTAGTTCTAGAACGTGACTCTGTCTCAAAAATCCAATCAAAACTAGGCCATAAAACTATCTAGACACACCAGGCCCTTTGCTGTGGAACATCTTGTAACCACCATTTGGCAATATGGCATTGACGCTCGAGTGCCAGAAACTCTGCCAGCACCAACACCACACAGCCAAGTATCTCTGTCACCATGCTCGCTGGGAGACTGTAGTCCCACGGGTGCACACCGGATGGCAGAGCCCAGGGAGTGTGGTGCTGGGGCACCTGGCTTGCACTTGAGAGCGAGGGCTTCTGCACCAATGTGTGCAGGACAGCAGTGAGAGAATTCAGAGCAGTGCTGAACGCTACCACACACGTGCTGTGCCCTGTTCCTGCAGAAAACATGCCCAGGGCAGACGGATCCCAGACAAGAGAAAGCATTGCCTCACCAAGGGGCCCACGGTATGCCTTACCCTTCAGTTGCCAGTGTGGCACCATGAGCAGGTACTTTGGGAGGAAGTTCTTGCCTAGCCTACCCCACTCTATACCTGCATCAAGCTAAAAATCCACTTGGCTGTAGGGCCAGGCCAGTGTCTAAAGGGTCTTTAACAGCTGCCTTGTGTGCTGTTTCTATAAAACTTAATCTCTTCATCCTTCTATCAAAATCTATCCCTTCTAGAACAAGATGTAGTTATGATTTATTTTTCTGGTATGGCTTGTTCACTATTAGGGTTCCAGATAATAGCCAATGATACTTGTAGGCCAACTGGCATTGCCTTTACTGATTTTTTTCTTTTTTTTTTCCTTTACTGATGTTTTTTACAAGAATGTTTAGTTTATAAAAATACAATAATGTTATCACATATTTGACACCAACCACATGTACTTCTAAGTGTTCTGCAAACCATCTCATTTCATTTTCCCAAGGATAAGGTAGAGTACTAGTTGGTTTTTGCATCGCTGTGATTAAAGTATCTGAGAGAAACACCCTAAGGAAGACAGGGGCTCCATGGGCTCCATTTCAGAGAGTTCCGTCCTTGGTTGGCTGGCCCTGAGTGCTTGGGCAGCGGATCATGTCAGCAGGAACACATGATGCAGGAACACATAGGGCCAGGGCAGGATTTATTCCCCAAGGAACTCTTCTAGTGAGCAACTTCCTCCAACGAGGCCTCATCGTCTACCATTTTCCATCTCCTACGAATATCACTTCCATGATAATATTATATGGTTATTATATTATGGAGTTATTAAGCCATTGAGGGATTAATCTTTTGATATGCCAGGGCCCTCATGGTCCACCTCTGGAAGTGCAATGACAGACACATGCAGAGCTATTCTCCACTAATCTCGCCTCTCCACTTCCTGTCTGCCATGATGGAAGTTGAACCTTTGGAAACTGTCAACCCAGATGAGTCACTGTTCCTTTAAGTTGCGCTCTCGGTGTCTGTCATAGTGACAAGAATAACAGGAACCGTGCGGTGGTGGCACAGGCCTTTAATCCCAGTACTTGGGAGGCAGAGACAGGTGCATCTCTGTGAGTTTGAGGCCAACCTGGTCTACAAGAGCTAGTTCCAGGACAGGCTCCAATGCTATAGAGAAACCCTGCCTTGAAAAACCAAAAAAAAAAAAAAAAAAAAAAAAAAAAGCATAGTACTGTAGGTATTATTATTCCCACTTTACCAGAGGGAAACTGCGGCTCAGAGGTGCTAGCTGCGGCTCAGAGGTGCTAGCTGCTGTGCCTTCAGTCATATAACTACCTCCCAGAATTGGCCCTGTCATAGTCTAATAAAGGAGCAAGCCTGCCTGGGAGGGGAGGGCCATCCTCCCATTTCCATGGTCTTTCTAGCAGGCGTCTCTAAGCTTGTTTCTCCTGTACGGAGCTACCAGCCTGGTTTTCACGTGTGTCTCAGATAACAGTTCCGACAACCCATCTGGCCTCGGCTCCTCCCAGCCTTATTAACTCTAGCTTCATTATCACCCCTTCCCCTGTGACCCTGACTTCCCTGCTCGCTTCTCTCCTTCCTCCTAGGAAATGAGTGCCTGCCTCAGTGTCAGCTCCCTCCTCAATCGTGTGAACCCTGAGGCAAAGCAGTCACCTGCGTGTGAGTACTTACTGTTCATCTCCCGTCACCTCGCCACCTCCTGAGCTCTGGCTGGTCTGTCACCTCTGGCTTCAGAAGGCACCAAATGGGATTTTTCTGTCCTGCATGAGGGGTGTGTGTGTGTGTGTGTGTGTGTGTGTGTGTGTGTGTGAGCACATGAAATTGCATGTGTGTGGGCATGCATGTTCTTGTGAGTATGTGCATGTGGGAGTGTGTCTATTGTATGTGTGTCTGTATATATGCATGTTCATGTATGTGTGTGCATGTGAGAGTGTATTGGGCATGCATGCACATGTATGTGAGTGTGTGTGCCTAGAAACATACATGAGAATATGCATGTAAGCTTAATGTTAATCAGGTAGTTTATATGCCGTGCATGATTTGTAATTTGGGTCTTATATTTTCCATCCTTTCAATTTTCATTTTGTCTTGTGACTTCTTCTACCAGTGTGGACTACAACTTATATATCCTTTTTGAAGAAATAAAACATCATTTTCTGGTGTTTATTTGAATTGCTCAGAAAGGTCAAATTTCTCAAAGCATTAAATAAGTAGCTGGTCCAGCAATACCAATGGATCGTCCCTCAGAAAGCGCCGGAGCCCTTCCAGACAGGGACAAATGAAAAGCAAGAGGAAAAGGAGGAGCATGTCCTTCTCCCTCCTTTGCCATCGCCACCTCAGACCCCCCTCGCCACGCCACGCCACGCCACGCCACGCCACTCGAGCCTCTGCACTGGGATTGTCTTGCAGCCAAGATAAAAGAGGGCAGGCTCTCGTGTTGTGTTGTCATTGGGATTTCACTAAACCTCTGTTTTCCCAATCCTCCTGTCCTCGTCATCCCCGGCCACACACGTGTAGCCAAAAGGAAACTGAAATTGGAATGCATGAGGGTAGGGAACATCCAGGAGTGTGTGCACAAACATGCATGTGTTCCTATGGCTTTCCTTCTTTTATACATTTAAAGAAGCAGCTTTGTGAACAAAACAGCATTTTAATCACTTTAATTTCTAACTGACTCAACTTAGCACTGGGTAATACATTACATTAGAGAATCTTTACGGCTAATGCCTTTCGTTTTCATTTCTTTTTCACAATGTGCAAATGCCGTTACTGTGACAATGGCTACTTCATTCTGGACTCATTACAAAAATTTAAAAAAAAAAAAGAGGATACATTTCGATGTTTACTTCAAAACATAAACAAAGCAGCAAATCTGGGCAACTGGGGTCAAGACTGGAAGAGACAAATTCAATATGTCAAAAGGCAGAAGCTGCAGCTATTCGGGGGGAAAAACGGATAAAAGGAAGTCAAATCTCTCTGAGAAAAGTAATGTTTGATTACATTTCTCCCACTCTGATATGCCGAAAAAAAAAAAGAAAAAAAAAAAAACATTTCCCCGAGGAGCCAAGAACGGACATCGTGAAGGGCACATGTCTGCTGCAGAAGCCCCGTGCAGCCTCCGTGTTTAAAGCCATCGTGGTTGTAGCTGTACGCCAGTATGTGTGTAGCCTTCAGATAAGCAATTGACCGTGAAATAATAGTACACAGCTTTTAATATATACCCTGTGGTTATGGGTGTGCATACTAAACATACAGTATCTTAAACATATGCATATACATACAAACACACAAATCCCTACCCGTTCAAGCCCTTGTGGCTAAATGCACTGTCAGCTGCTGGAAATCTCCCCTCTCCTCTCCCTGAGGTCTCAGGTGTGGGATTCATGAGCCAATGTCTCAGCTAGAACAGGTGTCTATCGCTGGGTAAATAGCAATTAGGCCCAAATTTCAGACTTTTTTTTTTTTTTCAAATCCCTTTCGGAGGAAAAGCCCAGGAATAAATAGTTGATGTGACGGCCAGGGGTATTGTGTGGCTCCATAGCCTCCAGCTGGTCTATTACATACTATACACAGGCAAAGAATACGGGCACCTGACAGATGTGTTCTGTTAGCTTCATTAGGAAAGAAACAAAGAAACTCCTCAATTAATAACAGCACAGCCAAATGGGGGGTGGGGGGGCTTGAGGGGAGAGGAATCATAGCCTGTTATTTAAACAGAGTCAGGGAGCCTTTCACCATTGGCTTAATATGATTCATTAATAAAAACAGCTTTTTGAATGCCCAGTTTAAGTCAAAAGAAATCACTAGCATTTCTCTCTCTCTCTCTCTCTCTCTCTCTCTCTCTCTCTCCCTCCCTCCCTCCCTCCCTCCCTCCCTCTCTCTCTTTCTCTCTCTCTCTCTCTCTCCTCTCCTCTCCAGAAAAGGAAGGGCAAAATGACAAATGGCCGCTGTTAAATTCATTCCATGTGGGGACAGCCCTTCTCAAAGAGCCCTTAACCGACAAGGCTGGGTGTTTGTCACACTAAGTGGCAGAGCAGTTCTCAGAGATTGACTGTGGCACATCGGGGTCTCAGATGAACGGTCAGCGGTGGCCATCCAATAATTTTAGATATTCAGACCAGGATGCATTTAGCGTTGTTTAAATGAACAGGGTTGTTGTTTTTTTTTTTTTTAAGTCGTGAAACGTAGCTCTTATCTGGATGAAAAGAAAAGCTGTCTCTCCTGTCGCTTTTAGTTTTCCTTTTTCTTCCCCCCCCCCCCTTGAAACGGATTGAAGTACAGAAGCCCTGGATGTGGTGCTGGCTTTTATTTCTTGCAAGCAACAAAAAAAAAAAAAAAGGTCTGGTTATTTCTTCCTTTGTAGATCTGCCCTGCTGAAAACACAGTGGACCGCCGTGTAGCCCAACACGCGCTGTCTACGGTAGCAGCCAAAGGAGGGTTCTGAAGGAAATCTTCTTTTTCTATGCATGTCAGAATCTGCGGGAAAACTCAGCTCCTACAATATCAATTGTCCTGGGGTGACGTCGGGTGATATTCTAAAGAACACCACCACCCTTCATTTCCAGGACGGCTAGACAGCCTGACCCAGTTGCAAGGCTTAAGGAGAAAATGGATTCCTGATAACTCTCCCCGAGTCAGCACAGCTCAACCTAACTAGCATAGAATACAAAGGACACATAAGCAAGAACCTAGAGAATTCTGGGAAGCTTAGGTCATTATCTGGGTAATTTGGGTCTGAGGTTAGATTGCCTTGAATGCATTCACCTGGGTAGATCTGTACGCACTGAGAGTTCACAGAACCAGGGTCAGAACTACCCACAGCACACTTGAATGCCAAATGACCACAGAAGTCCCTGAGTAACCTAGGCCAGCAAGGATGGGCTCCAACATCAGAACTGAACGCTCATCTGTCTAATTGGGGTGTTGTCCCGCCAAAGAAACAGAAATCAAAACAGAAATGGTCATGGCCAAATATGAAGGGCCAGGGGCTTTGTGATGGAAATGTTAATTGTAAATCTTTATGGCCAACTCAGGCTGTGGCGTCTTGATGCTCTTCAAATTTTAAAATATACTCTTGGCTTCCATTTGCTTCCGCCACCCCCACCCCCGCAAATAATAGCCACAGAGCGAAAAAGCCTGGTATCTCCTTCCAAATGGGCAAGAAGGCAAAGAAAAGCCATGAGGCTTTCTGCAATTGAAGGCATCCTTGAGGCAGAAGTCTCTCCCTACACTGTTCATATGTCACGTGTGACGCAAAGGACTTGAACACATTTAGGGGGGGAAAGTTAAAATAAGAAACACTCACATTTGGGCATCAAGTCATTGCAGATCTTCAACTTCAGAGGCTTCTGTGAATTCTAGACTCAGCTAGAGAAACCTGGAGGCAGGAACTGAAGCAGAAGCCATGGAGAAACACTGTCTGCTTTTCGTGGTTTTATTAGCCTGCTTTCTTTTACCGTCCAGGACTGCCCATCTAGTGGTGGCACTGCCCCCTGTGGCGCTGAGCTCCCACACCAACCATTAATGGAGAAAATGCCCCCATACACTTAGCCAAACCAGTGGAGGCTGGTTCTCAAGTGGGGTTCCTTCTTCCCAGATGACTGTAACCTGTGTCAAGTTGACAATGAACTGACCAGTGTCTACTCTCCTTCCAAGCTAGTATGGCATCTATACAAGCAATTCTCTTTGTTCAGTGCATTTACATGCAGAAGTCACGGGGCTTTATTTTCTTTTAAGGAGGGAATTGGAATTTATGGTTTGATTTTTTTGACCTTCTTGAGAATATTTGATAAGAGAATGAGAACACAGAGAATATTCCCAAACAGGAAAATATCTTTCTTAGTAAAATTAGTGTTTGCATTTATGTTTCTTGGGAAGGGGAGGGTACATGATTTGTGACAAAAAAAATTGTTGAGATACCTTAATTGGCATGAATTGAGAAAAAATTCTCCATATAGTTTTGTTGTTAGCACAAAGAAAAAGCCACATTCTTTCCATTTCCTTCCATTCAGGCATCATTCATCCCTCCAGTGCTGTCCACAGATTCCAGGGGCCAGACTTGGCTAGCTCTGTCGCAGGCTTGTTCAGACAAGTGCACATAAGCAAAATATCTGAGAATAGCTAAGTCCTGGGTAAATGTCACCTCTTACCACGCTGTCTCACTGTCTCAAATGGCTCCTTAGAGTCTTATTTGTCCCATCTGTCGAGAGACTAGCTGATATTAGCATTCCACTTTGCCCTCAACGTCTCTCTATTCTTTTGAAACCTTGAGATTCCATTGGCATTTGGTAAAGGAGGCAAGAAGCAAATACTTTTCATCATGTCTGAAATAGGACCACATTTACAATCATTTTGCCCACTCTATCCTTCCATTCTTCCTAACTAGAAGAGAAAGTCACAGAAATTTTGAGAAGCCAACTTTCACCAGAAGAATAAATAACCATCTTAGAATGTTCTGTCACTCAGAAGTAGCCTTGATGGAAAGGAAACATATATGAAAGGAGAACAGAAACAACTTAAATATCTAAAGCAACATCTGCATCTGTTTGAAAATGGAAACCAGAGCATACAAGACTACTCACAGCAAATCTGGCCGTGTATTTATCCTTTATGCAAAGAATATCTAGCTGTGTAAGACAGGGCTCTCATCAGCCTGATGCCTTCAAGGCGTGATTCCACAACTCAGAACACTCAGCTCCCGCGGCAAACAAATGAAAACTAAACAGCAAAACATGCCGTTGTCATGTTCACAAAACTTTCTTTAAATTTTCTCAGCCAGCACTCGGGAGGCAGAGGCAGGCGGATCTCTGTGAGTTCGAGGCCAGTCTGGTCTACAGAGCTAGTTCCAGAACAGCCAGGACTGTTTCACAGAGAAACCCTGTCTTGGAAAAAGGAAATTCTTAGCTAGAGTAGGAGAGATCGCTCAGCAGCTAAGAGCACTGTCTGCTCTTCCAGAGGACCCAGGTTCAATTCCCGGAACCCATATGGCAGCTCACAACTGCTTGTAACTCCACCTCCAGGAGATTTAACACCTCACACAGACACCCCTGCAGGCAAGATGCCAATGCACATAAAATAAAATAAGTCATAAAAAATGTGAAACTTCCTTATCTAATGTGCTATTTTTACAGTGTGTATGTGCAGGTGCACACGAGTCACGGTCTGCTGTGCAGACGGAGGCCAGAAGACAACACTCAGGAGTTGGTTCTCTCCTTCCACGGTCGGATCAGGCTGAAGCTGGGTCACCAGTCTTGAGCAGCGAGCATTTTCACCTGAGGGATGAGTCATCTTGCCGGTGCCACAGAACTGCGTGGATAGTAACTGTCAATGTTGATGAGACAGATTTTCACTTTCACTATTGATGATCTATAAACTGACCCTATTCTACAGAAAAACAGTCTGGCACCATTTCAATCTTCTCAAAACTAGTTATATTCATTTAATGTGAAATCCCTTTTACAGAAGATATTTGGAAATTAATCATGTCATATGGGTAAATCTCAAATTTAAATGGGGTGGATCTCAATAGTAAAACATTGAAAGGAGACTCACACATTCACATACTTATGAATCCCATAAAAACACTAACCTGGAAGCCATAGTATCTGTGCAAAGGACCTATAGGGTGAAAGAAGGAGAGAAATATATACATACAAACATATATATATATATATATATACACTAAAATAAAGACTCCAACATTTGTAAAGGAAAATCCCTAACATGACATTATGAGACAAAGAACTTCCAAAGACACCTTTAGGTTTGTTTTCTGTTGTGTGCCAAGAGTTTTGAATAACCAAGAAAATGTATATGGATTAGAGTTAGAAAAAGAAAAAGAGATTATGTTCTCTATTGAGTTGTTCTGGTTCAAGACGCTGGCTGATTTTAGGAGAGACACATACATTTATTTATTTACTTATTATTTATTGCTTGGGGGTGCCTGCCTGAACACACATGTGAAAGTCAGAGGACAGTTTGAGGAGTCTCCTCTCTCTTTCTACCACAGGGAACTCACGGATCACATTTAGATCATAACGCTTAGCAAACAAATGCCTCAGCCCTCTGAACACCTCACCAGGCAGGAAGAGCCACGATCTGAGGAAATTTCCTGCTTTTATTACATGTGCAGTCATGAGATGAAATATGAAAATAATGTTTTTCTTACCTATACCTACAATAGACATACTTTTGTAGTATTTTTCTACAAATATGCAATCATTGTCAACAAAAATATTGAGAACAGTAAAATTATGAATAAAAATCTCATTTCATATTTTATATTATAGTTTTTTAAAATGTAGGTTGCTTTGGGAACTGAACAAAAAATTATAGGTTTAAAATATTTGAAAAGCTTGAGGTTTTTCCTTTTTCTTTTTTTAGACCTTCTATGATAAATGAAATATTTAATCCATAGGGAACAATTATTCTTATTTAACATACATTAGGCTCTGTGCTTAGCCAATGGGAACAACTCCCTTAATTTTTGCAACAACCCTGGAAGGACAGATACTAATTCTGTCTGGAGGCACGAAGGTACTGTCAGCATCCTGCCTCAGACCACAGACAGCCAAGAGCCAGCCCTGGTCTTTGAATCCCATGTTATTTCTGTGCAATATCCTGTGATAGACATGTCTGAAATGGTCTCCCTTCCAGGCTATGCCATTTATTAAGAATAAAAAAATGATGAATTTAATTATTTAAGATGAGATTGCAGCCCGTGATTAATTTGAGCTGGTGCATCCCCTTTAGTGCTTTGTTCGGAGAGCGATTTGAAGAGCGGGAAAAGAATTCCAAAAGTGTCTCTTCTGAAACCACCCAGCGCCGTTGTAGCTTTCCACCCAGGAGGAAAATGATTCGCAGCTTATGGGGCAGTCATCATGACCACATTTTCCTCATCTTGACACCGGCTGAAGAGAGAGTATGTAGGTCCTGCTTCCGGTGTTTTGTGCTTGCTCCCAAAGGCTGGGCAAGTCACCCTGTTCCTATTTCTTCTTAAACATCTCTCCTTCCAGTTTGTTACAAATGCCACCTGACACGGTCTCCTTTTATTTTTCTCGTTTTCATTCCCTTCTTTATAAGGTAATTATATTTACATCAAAGGAAGTCCTTTGGATTGCCTTCCTTGTTCTTGGGGCAAAGCCACCCAGGTAAAGTGCAGCGCAGGCTGGTAGTGCCGTTGAGGGTGGTTTAGTGGCGTGTGCTACCTTTGAAGCCAAAAGAATGCCAGCCGTACTTTAAAGGAGGCCTCACCTTATCTCCTCTCCTCACTCTCAGAAGTTAAAGGGAAAGTGTGAGTGTGGCTCACAGATACACGTAGGGGGCGCAAGCGGGGGGGGGTCGCTACAAGCTCGATGCCAACCTGGACTACACGGTGAATTCTAGGCCAGTCTGAGCCACGGAGTGAAACCTGGTCTCAGAAAATAAACAAAGAGCGTGAGAGGGGTAGAGCCCACCTCTGTGAATGAGCAATATCAGCTGACCTTCGGTAGTCTCGCTCTGTATATAGCACGGGAATTCATACAACCTGCAACATCTATTTTAATCTCTGTGGGGGAGGAGGTGGGCTTTTTAGTGGTGTTTTCCTCTTTCAGCCTTGCTTTACCCTCGACTTCAAATCACGCTGGTCTGCTCCTCTCCGGCACTTAGCTAGCTTGTTGCTGTGTCCCGGCTCACCATGTGGGTTCTAGCATCAAAGCCTTGGGCTGATTTTATTTCATTTGTATTTGCTGTCAGAGCAATGTCTTTATTCTGCAATGCCCTTCTCAAATCACCTCTCAGGTGGTTTGATAGAAGCAGCGTGCCACAGAAATAATTTATATAAAAAAAAACCTTTGTCAAAAAAAATCCATGTTGTTTCTTTTGTGTTCCACCCTGTGAATACTGAATGCACCGCGCACTTAGTTCAACAGCATCCTGAGTTCCATTTGTGAGATGAAAGTGCCTTTTATTTTCAATTTCCCCAAGACAGCTCATCTGTTTTCCTTCTAGGGAAGGGATTCTTGGGGCGGGGGAGGGGGGGGCGCGGGAGGGGGGAGTTCAAATGACTGCTCAGCAATAAACCTTTTTACAGTATCATTTGTTTCAGACTGCCAGGCGACACCTAGACTGATGTAGTTTTGTACCAAATTCTCACAAAATCAAGAATAAAGTACATTTAGGGAGCCGACGACAAGGCTGTAGAACTCCATCCCGTCACGTGAGCGAGGGAGGGAATGAGGGCTGCGGTGGACTCAGAACCCGACCATCCTGCCCGAGCAAGGAAGGCAGTGCAGGTGTGGGTCACAGCAGAACACGCCTTTCTTCTGGTGTAGGAAGCAGAAGGGAGGGGGAGCGAGAGATTGAAGCGGGGAGATGGATGAAGCTGGCAGGTGGTGGGCAGGGATCAATCCAGTTTGTCACATCCCGGATTGTAAGGAATCCATCTCGCAGCAACACTGGTGACGAAGGATATTCAGCCTGGTTCACGCCGAGGCAAAGGGCAGCAGTGAACCTCAGAAGCGAACAGGGAATACACCATACCGAGTGCTGGCGGCCGGAAACCAAGACAGCATGGAGTGCAGATTCTTTGTAGAGACACAGCAGCTGCCGCCCACCCTTGCCACTTCAATATGACCTGATGACAGCTGTCCCCCAGCAGATGAACCTTTTAAGGGCTGGCCCCTGCAGACCAGAGGTCAACTGGATGCCGGAAAGAACAAGCTGGTGTCGAGGTCCAACTCAGCACTGGACTGAAGAGAAGCCTATCTACTTAGATTGAGAGGCCCATGGCCTGCTCATTGCTGTGAACCCCACTCATCCAACTTCCTCACAGCAACCGCTATGTACTGGTTCACTTCTTCCCACCATAGAGGTGGAGTAACCTCGAACCTTTGGCCTTCTCCATATACTACCAGGTAACTAGTAAGTGACAACCCCAAGTCCCCCTTTGTCCTTCACAGCACCTAGCCTGATTAATATATATGTATATATATTAAGTGGAATATGTTTTATATCTAACATACAAAATGCAATATATATTTACTTGTGTGCTTATTTGTTTAATTTATGCCTTTCCTCCTAAAAAGAAAGCCCCACAAAGTCTGTGCTACTACCTTCCACTGCTGAACATGGTACCTGGCATACAGTGAAACTGGAATGCTACATGAAATAAGTGACTGAATGTTTAGATGGATGAACGTATAAATTAAAAGAATATGTAGACATTTCTAGCATATATAGAATGTCTAGAGTATTAGAATGTCTAGAATATGTAGAATGTCTCTAGAGTATGTAGAATGTCCAGAGTATGCAGATTGTCTAGAGCATGTAGAATGTCTAGAGTATGTGGAATGTCTAGAGTATGTAGAATGTCTAGAGCATGTGGAATGTCTAGAGTATGTGGAATGTCTGGAGTATATAGAGTGTCTCGAAAGTGGGCTATAACATGTGAAGATGAAGTCTTAAGAAATGAGGTAGGGATTAATCCCAGCACTCGGGAGGCAGAGGCAGGCGGATCTCTGTGAGTTCGAGGCCAGCCTGGTCTACAAGAGCTAGTTCCAGGACTGGCACCAAGGCTACAGAGAAACCCTGTCTCGGTAGGGAAAAGGAAGTGTGGTGAATACATGTGGCATGGAGGCAGAAAGGGACAGCATTTGCATTTTAAAGGATGAAGGATGCCAGCAAGAGGAGGGCAGCAGGGACAGAGAAGGGACTGGGGAAGAGGAACAAACTAGAACAAAGCACAACACATATATGAAAATAACAGAAATAACATAAAAAATTAATAATAGAAATGAAAGAACACGTGTCCAGGGCATAGAAAATAGAGTTTCCATCTTCTGGTCAGGTTAGAAAACAAATTTATTTCATCATGGTGCACCCACCCTGAGTTTTTTGGTTTTTGCTTTTTGTTTTTTAGTATTTCTGATATGGGACTTGCGATTTACAGAGTCCCAAAATTATGATTGGAGAGTTGTTTGGGTTTTTGGTTTTCCCCCTTTTCTTATTGCCTAGATTATAGCCTGAATCCTTAACATTATGAAGATAAGGATTATGAGTGGCAGTTGATATAAGACAGGCAGAACACCTACCACGAGTAAAGCTTGGGCATGGGCCCCCTTCACACTGGAACTTAGCAGCCTCTTCTTCAGAGCCATCTATTAAAACACACATTTCCGGGATCGGCCCTAGAGATCCTGACTCAGGGAGCCTGAGCACAGCCTGGGATTTTGTACATGGGGAGTTTCTAGCATTTGCACACCTTCACTCTCATGAGTGTTCCAGACATCCCCAGAAAGAAAACTGGAAGCTGCCAGATAGCTCTGACAAAGGCCATTCATTATTGTTCCTAGAGAAAAACACATTTGGTAACTACCAGGCACCTGCCCGGCTGACGGTACAGGGAGAAAATCCAACTGTATTTCAGATCCTATAACATCCTCTGGCCAGATTCCATTAGGAACTATAAAAGCTGATCCAAAATAACCATCTAAGCAGCAACATTTGGGTAGACGTGCAGACGGTTGGCAGTGCTCAGGTGAACAAAGGGAAGGCAGGCGGTGTTATGAAGAAGGGCACCTGCAAGGAAGTAGATACAAGTGTCACCTACAGTCCATTCTCAAATCAGAGCCAACCAATCACTGTAATGTGATATCAATACTCTTTTTATAACAGCCTTTCTTTAAGCACTTATTTGTCTAATATCTAACCATTTCCTACATTAAAAAATGAGACTAATCCTTGTGGCAGGAGCCTCTGACCTAACTTCTATATGTTATAGAGTATTAATTTAAGATGTGTTGCACTCATTTATGCTGTGGAATATTTGTCTATTGATGCAAAGATGAGCTACATTCTTTCATGTTACATTTGCTTAACTCTGTGAATCTGTGTTACTTTGCCTGTCTAAAACATCTGATGGGCCTAATAAAGAGCTGAATGGCCAGCAGCGAGGCAGGAGAAAGGGTAGGCGGGGCTGGCAGGCAGACAGAATAAATAGGAGGAGAAATCTGAGGAGAGAGAGATCAAGGAATGAGAAAAGGAGGAGAGGAGGAAGCAAGGGGCCAGCCACCCGGCTACACAGCCAGCCACAGAATAAGAAGTAAAGAAAGGTATACAGAAATAGAGAAAGATAAAAGCCCAGAGGCAAAAAAAAAAGATAGATGAAGTAATTTAAGAAAAGCTGTCTAGAAACAAGCCAAGCTAAGGCCGGGCATTCATAAGTAAGAATAAGCCTCTGTGTGTATTTATCTGGGTGTGGGCTGGTGGGCCTCAGTGATTTCACCTCCTGGCAATCTTAGTGACCTACTGCTCAGAAACATAAAGCAGGCAATGTGATGTGCCGTCACTCCTAAGACTGAGGCGTTTGCTTCACCGTGATCCTCTGCTGCCCCTTCAGTCACCGGCTTTCAGCACAGCAGCTTCCATCCTGTAAGCTGTCCTAGGCAGATCCACACGCACCGAACCATGCTGGAAGCTGACAGCCCACAGCCTATTCCATCCTTCGGTGCCCACCGGAATGAACTGAGAAGCATTCAGCCCTCAAGGCTTTAATAGAGAACTTGACCACAACACCTGAGAAAACGAGCCAGCCATGTTAGCTAATGTTGGCCCAGATCCCAGATCTGCTATTTGACAGAGTCTCACCCTGTGCCATAGGCTAGCCTGGGGCTTACGATGCAGTGTGAACAAACACTTGAACTCACAATCCTCCTGCCTCCAACAGCCCAAGTACTAGGCTTACATGAGGGCACCACCATGTCATACTTGGATATTTGTTACACGGGACACTGTTACTTGGGAAAGTCATTTGATTCCAATCTGAAATTACTAAGGCTCAAACTCCTGAATGTACTGAAGTCCACCCCTTTCAAATGCATGGGCAAGGGCATTGAGTTAAGACTCTACAGGCCAGGTATCCTAGAATAGACCTGTGATCCTAGACTCAGCCGGCAGAAGGCTCACAAGTACCAGGCAAGCTTAGGCTACCCAGTGAGCTGAAGGCCTGCCAGGCCTACAGAGTGAGTTCAAGGCCGGCCTGAGCTGTACACAATCCTCTGAGTTCCAATCCCAGGCCCACTGTCTCCCCATGACATGGAGTAGCCACATGAGCCTGTCTGCATACTAGATTCTTTATCAACACAAAGAGATGTTTGAGTTGGGGAACTCTACCTTTTCTCAGCTCCAAACTCCCATGCTTTATACGAGGAAGATGAAAAAGGAATGGCAAGGATCTGTTTCTCAGCTCAGGACTCTGCCTACCATTCCTGGGTTATCCTGATGCCTTGCTGTTGCTTACCTTACCGCCAGCACTGGGAGGAGTGTAGGACTCCATCAGCCTGTTTTTGGATATCCTCTTGATGAATGATGATGAATCCAGCAATGCCCTCCCCAAATCCAGCCATGCATAGCTGCCCATAGCATAAATGCCAGGTGACACTTAGTAGGCCCACTGTTATGAACTGATCTCCTCGTTCACTAGTGTGCTGAGCTACCCACACTCAAGAAAATCATCATCTTGTTTATGTCTTATCCCTTTTAGTTGGGACCTACTCATAGGAGGTGGGGCAGAAGTACCTCCGATTTAAAAAAGAAAAAAAAGTATTGTTCAACTGCTCATTGGAAGAACTTGCCATTGTGTGAGACTTAACAGTGACTTACGGGAAAAGTGACTCCCTCTCTCATAAGTGATCTTTTTAACCTACACAGGAAAGAAGTGGGCAGGTAAATGTGTGTCCCATCCTAAAGCCACCAGTTATGCATGTATGAGATAGCAGCTCCACCTACAACACCACCACTCAGAAATGATGTTGAACATGAATCTGTTATTCTGATCTAAGCTCACCAGATTTTTCTGATGGACAGATGAACTTATGAAAACTTTAATACAGCCATTTTCTGGTAAGCTAAAGCATGGAGCTCAAGTTGCTCTTTGGTAAGAATTAACCATAATTATCCTATGTCCATTTCCACTGTTCGTTTTATTCTTATTGGTCTTGTGAAGATTAAAAACTTAGTGAGACTCTGAAGAGAAACTCAAAGTGCAGACAGTCTGCCCAAGACTGCAGTGGGATAATTGCTGCCAGCAAAATCAGAAGGAACACTGTAACACCATCGCAAATAAGCAATAAATTTATCTACTCATGGATGCAACCGTGCATGTTAAATACTTGTTTCCCCTCAGGCGGGATAAAGAAGGATAAATAAATAAAAATTGCCAAGGCTATGTCCAGAGCAAGAATGAAAAATCTATTTTTCATGGGATGACATTGTAAATTAAAATAAACAGCGAGGATTCAAGAACAAACGAGAGACCAGATGAACTGATGAGCAAACAGAAACAAACAAGCAAATGGAAAAGTCGTCGAAACACCAGGAAAGATTGTCTACCTAAGCTAAAATCAGTGAGATCACAGGAAATGCAATCACCCCCCCCCACACCCAGAAATGCCCTCACTATATGTGTGTGGTTCACATGTGTGCACATGTATGTAGAAGTCAGGGATCAGCACTGAGTGTCTTCAATTACTCCCCACCTCACTTTTTGAGATAAGGTCACTTGTAGTCCACCAGTTGGCCAAGATGGCTGGCCAGTGAGCCTCAGGGGTTCACCTATCTCCATCCACCTCAGCACTGGAGTTCTGATTGCACGCCACTGTGCCCAACTTCCCCCTCACCCCACCCCACCCCACAGGGGCCATGGATCCAAACTCAGGTCCCCCCCTTGAGAGGCATGTGCTTCATCATCTGAGCATCTCCCCAGCCTAAGGTCACTTCTTTAAACAATGTAGTTTAATATGTCATGGCATGTGCATATTCCAGGACATTTTTAACAACTTAATATGCGGACAGAGTTTTCCACGAGCATGTGTAGCTGAGATTCAAATATAGCCGATAGTCTATGTTTTTATTTGTAATCTAGCGACCATACCTATGGTGAGTAATATTTATCTTCAACTACTGGATTTAGAATTGCCAAGAAGACTGGAGCACACCTCTGGCTTTGCCTGTCAGTGAAGGCATTCCAAAGATGCTCATCTGGGGGAAGCAGGGAAAGTCTGCCCTGAATGTACCTGAATGTACACAGCACCATCCCATAGGCTGGGAGAAGGAGCAAGCCAGCAGAGCACCAATATTGATCTCTGCGTCCTGACCCACTGAGATGTGAGCACGCTGTTGCAAACTCATGCTGACAGGGACAGAGGCTGGCCCCGCTGCCATTCCCTCCCTCTCTGCTGGGCTGGACTGTACCCTGAAACTGAGAGCTGAAGATAAGCCCTTCCTCTCTTGCCTGCTTCTTCTCAGTCTTTGGTCACAAAACACAAATTTAGCTAATGCAATACCTCGAGAAGCGACAGAAAAGTTAGCCAACGTGCTGAGTCACAGTTGAGTTGTGAATTCAAATCTTAAAACATTTACCTGTAAGCATCTTCCACAGGAGAATAAACCAGGAGAAAGATTGCAGCTAAGTCCTTCAGGGAAGGCAATCACGAAGTATGGAAGTGGGGGTCAGGGGGAAGTGGGGGTAGGGAAGGAAATATACCATCCCAAGTGACCCGAAAAGGGTTTGCAAAGTAAATTCAATTATTCAAATTCAATTATTACTTTCAATTTAATTGTCTGGGCTAGGGAGATAACTCAGTTAAGTGCCTGCCATTGTGGAGACAGGTGAACCACTGGGGCTCACTGGCCTGCTGGCTTAGCCTATTCAGTGAGCTTGGATCCAAAGAGAGACCCTGTATCAACAAACAAGGTTTTTAAGAAATGACAGCTGAGGTTGACCTATGCCCTGCAAATGCACACATACATGTGTGCATATACACTCACACACACACATGCATCACACACAAAAAATTTATATACGGCTTCTCAGCCTTTAGGTTAAGGTCAAATATAAAAATAAAATAAAATAAATTTTCTAAAAGAGTTTTTTTAATTCAATGACCTCATTCCACATTATATTCTCTTTGTCACACTCTTGTCTCTCATCTTAATCTGAACTCCTGAGAGAAGCCAAAGTCCTCAGAATCCAAACGCTATCATATAGAGGGATTAATGCACAGTGAGGATTCAGCACCTCGGACAGTGGCAGCTGCTGCTGTAGGGAACACACACACAGAGGCACAGGTACACAAGCAGCACATACACACACACAGATGCTCACTACTCCAAACATGCAGGCTTTGCATGCTTAATTCCCCCTATGCAACCAGTTGCATGTTCTCTCAGGTTTCTGACCAGTATAAAGGGTTGGTGTACCATTGGAACAAATGAGCTTCCAAACAAAGGTTGAAATCAATGCCCACATCACAACTAGAGGCTTTTCTTTGGGTATACCCTCTCTCTAGGTCCTTTTTCTTCTTTAGTTAAATTTTCTTTATAGATTTTTTCATTAATTATGCAGTCCTAATGATAGACCTCAGGCCTGAAATAGGACTTGAGTATTCAAGATGTCACAATTATACAAAGGAATAATGTGTAAGAGTTTCCACAGGTGAAAGATGTGGCAGAGGGTGAACTGCAAAGTGCTAAAAGGCGAGATGGAACCTTTTTGTCCCGATTATAGTGATGGATGCTTGATTTCCTAAGTTCTTCATAACTCATAGCACCATACATTATTCAGTATGAATTGTGCTATAAGTGTTATGTAACTATTTCCTCTGAACTGAAACAGTCCCACCTGGAGGGAGAGGAGGCTCCTAAGACTCGGGAAGTAAATAAAGCACAAGGCCACATAAGTAAATGACTTGCAAAGCCTAGGAAGTTCCTGAAACTTACAGGGCTCACAGGCTTCTCCCCGAGATGACACAAACAGGAGCAACTGTCAGGAAGAAGAGACTCTCCAACTGGGAAAGCAGCCTGCAAGCTGTGCAGGAAGCCCAGGGTTGCAGTTCTCATGACTCATCACCACGCTGGGGTGGACCTCTGGACCACACAGTTGTCCTTGAGTCCAAACCTCACCCATTCACTTGGCTATACCTAGATGGAATTGTTTTTTCTGGTCTGCAACTGTGCCCAATGCAAGGTGAATAGATATTGGTTCATGTTGCCCCAGAAAAAGTCACACAACAATAATTACATGAGATTCAGTAAATCCTGTAGTGAAAAAAAATAAAAAATAAAAAGATATCACAGAAAAGAAACACTGAAAACCACCTCTGCTGGATGGATTGTATAGGGTCCCGCCCTCATTCAACATTCCTTCAAGACAGTGGCTAAACTAGCTTTACTCTGAAAACTTAATTTAAAGAGGCATTTACAAGCCATAGAGATACCACATTTTGGGGTGAGGACAAAAGACTGGACTTTCATGTGTGACCCCAGAAGGCAGAACTTGGACCAAGGAGCAGAAGAAAGGAGATAAACACATAGACTTGTTTTCTGTGCCTCAGGGAAAGCACTGAGCTGCAGCTGGCTTAGCATCCTTCCAAAGCTTGTACTAAAGAGGTGTGGGTTTAGGTGAATGTTAGACTAGACGCCAGCTGACAAATTTTCACAAGTGTGGAACTCTATTTTAAGCTTCCCTGACATCACATGTATTCATCACGTTTCATTCTGAGCACATGCTTACCTGTATTACTTTTCATAAAACAATTGGCCATTAAACAATTGCGATGGCTCTTCCTTTAGAAGACAAAAACAGCATTCTAAATGTATTCCTTGTAGTTTCAGCAATTATTACTTTTATCTAAGAATGACAACATTTATTCTAACTTCATTGATACTGACAATAAGAAAGGACTTGTTTGTTTCTATCATATTTCCCAGTTAATCCCTGAGATTGTTCAAAATAATAGCAACCTTTTGCCCAAATCAAGAAACTCTCATTTAACAGAACATAGAACCATATGGATGTTGGATGAGGCCACTTGTTTGTCCCGGACTCCCAGAACCAAAACAACCACACAGAAACTATATTAATTAAAACACTGCTTGGCCCATTAGCTCTAGCTTCTTATTGGCTAACTCTTATATTAATTTAACCCATTTTCTATTCATCTGTATATCACCACATGACAGTGGCTTGCCAGCAAAATTTCAGCACGTCTATCTCGGGTGGCTCCATGGCATCTCCTGACTCTGCCCTTCTTTCTCCCAGCATTCAGTTTAGTCCTCTCCGCCTACCTAAATTCTGCCCTATAAACAGACCAAGGAAGTTTCTTAATTCATTAATGGTAATCACAGCACACAGAGTGGAGGGGACTCCCACATCACCTCCCCTTTTCTGTTTAAATAAAAAGGAAGGCTTTAACATAGTCAAATTACATATAACAAAACAGTTATAAAGCAAGAATTACAGTTACAATATTTCTATTTTCTTTATCTTTTATCATAACTAAGGAAAACTATAACTATCTATTCCTTAACTCCATCAAAGACTCCAGAAGATTATAATATTACCTAAGTTAAAAGGAAGTGCATTGTAAGCAACTTCCAAAACTCTAGAAATGACAGAGACATCTCACTGACTGGACAGTCACCCAAAGTTCTTCTGTACCATTGGGGCATCCAACTTCAGTCTACAGGCCCGTAATACCCAGCAGACATTTCCATGAAGCAGGAAATTTCAAAGACAGTTCAGTCACTTTCTTCTGTATCCTGTAGAATGTCTCACAGACTCTTTCATGAAGCAGGAACCCCAAAGGATCATCACACCTTTAGGCAAGTTCAGCAGTCATCTCTCTGCGGCCCCTGCATGTTCAGTTAAGCAGTTCAGGCAAAAGCAGTTTCTTGCCCAAATGGCCGGCAAACTCCATAAGGAGCATCTGCAATGCCCATCTTCCTCTTGAAGTAGACTGGTGCTGCCAGGAGTAGATGTGTCTCACTGTCATGAAAAGTCCTAAATTTTTAAAACATCTAAATATCATATTCTGAAGATCTCTGAAGGATTTGAAGAAAACCTAACTAACTGAAATATATCTCTATATATCTAGAAAACCTAACATGACTACAAGCTTGACTATTATAGATGATTATCTATTAACCTATATTTTTAATTGTATATTACATTTTTAAATGAACTACACAAGCACAATACCTTAATCAAGATCAGAAATGCATACATATATATGTATGTATATATACAAAATATATATATAAATTGGCCTTAAATTTGTATCAAGATAGCAAGATCCACACCAATGCAAAGTATCCATCTCTATAGCATATCCCCCTTTAAATGTAAAACAAAAACATTTACAAACAGTATTTGGGAATATGGGTGTAGTTCTGTCCAAACTTCTTCCTGCTGTTTATTGGGTGAAGTATTTTCTTTTTTGGGGGTGTTTACAGCAACCTTTCAGGTGGTCTTGTTCCATCAAACCATATTGGTCTGGAAGAAATCCACAGATTCTTATCTTCTGTAAAAACAAAAGAAGAACCTCTTTTCCAAAGCAACGTATCCTTAGACTCAAATTCTGAAATACCAAGATACCTTTATAATATATACACATGCTGGTTTAGCTTAGCAGCCCATACAATGAAATGTCTCTCTGTATTTAGCCACTTTACAGTCAAAAATGCAAAGAAATCACAATAATGTACATAATCCAAACTCTCTGTGAATTTTCTGTCTTTACATTGCTTGTTTTTCTTTACTCCTTTTATCTGTGACTGTCTGTACTCTGTCTCCTTAAAGACTTTACCATTCTTTAAAGCATTAACTTTGTTTTATGACTCTCTATACTCTTTTTCTTCTCTCTTTCAAGCCTACGCACATTTATCCAATACTGTGACCCATGTAGAGTTCTTTCTGGATTTGTCTTTATTGCATATTTGTAATTCTTTACTGTCCAAGGTGTGCCATTAATAGGGTATATATGGTACTTTCTGCTTGCTGGCATAGTCTAAAACTTAAGCTGTGCCATTATTATGGTATATATGGTACTGCCTGCTAATGCCCTAAAAATGAAAAACCACTATAATTTTCATGTTCTTTCACAGTTTTCCTTCTGTGTAAAATGGAATCACTAACTTATACATTGGAGCCCAAAAGTAAAAAAGAAAAAAAAGAATGTTTAACAAGAATGTTTAACATGTCTGCCTGCGGTTATAAGATCCTTAGATGCAGTCATTTGATTGGAATAAGATTATCTGCATTAAAGATGCTAAGCTGTTGCCCTGTTGATATTTTTTATCAAATAATTCATTAAGATAATTCATTTTTCTTTAATTTAGACATGCATTTAAATAAGTCCATGACAGCATCTTTAATAATAAAAGTATTATTACAATCACGACTTTACACTAGGCCACTTTCCAGAAAAGTCACTGCAAGAATATTTAAAAGGCTTCTCTGATGAAATCATATTGTATCACTTAAGCTTTGTTTCTGCAATTAACCTTAGGAAACCTGACTAAAGTAGTCTGTTCTTCTGTTGTTCTATATGTCAGTGCTATATAAGAAATGAAGTATGGGTTTCTTCCATAACTATATGTTGCGTATATCATGTGCAAGATAATATCAGGCCCAAATTTTAAGAAAAATTGTTCTGTCTCTCTCAAAGTGGTTTAAAAGCATCTTAAGAGTTCCTGTCAGAACATACTCTCTGGTAGAAGGAACAATATTGAAAATTCCAGCCTGGTGCTAGAGAGAGAGCTGTAGATAAAGGATTTGCTGTGTGAACATAAGGCCTTCAGTCTGATGCCAGCCCCCACGTCAAAATCAAGCCATGCACAATGATGCATGCCTGTGACTCCAATGCTGGGGACCTGATCTGGAGACAGGGGGAGCCTAAGGGCTCACTGACCAGCCAGCCAGTCTAACTGTAACAGCAAGATTTAGACTCAGCAAGAGACCCTGTTTCAAAAAAAAATAAGAGTGATGGAGGAAGACACACAAAGTTTTTCAAACATCGTGCTGTTGAATTTGAACATCACCTGTGATCTCACAACTTCTCCTCTGGCCAAAGACTATTTCATTCCTGCCTCTTAACAGAAAGAAGCTGAGTCAAATAAAGATGGTGTCCCTTGCAGCTATGTTCACTCTTTGCTGGGCACAGCCTCTATGCATAAGACTTTCTAGTCCCTACAGGAATGGCATTCATGGTCACAAGAAGAAAACATAACAGAACAGAAATTCCTAAAACACCAGGTTCTAAACCTTGCTTTTCTCTCTTTTGGCCAGATACAACACACACACACACTCACTCGTCACTCACTCTCATACACACACACACACACACACACACACACACACACACACACACACACACAGTGCCAGTGTCCTTAGAAACCCCCAGGCTCAGAAAATTGAACCTTGAACTGTAACAAGCACCCTGTCGCTGCCTTTGGAGATGCCGGGAACTCTGTACTGTCTCCGTAGCCTATCAGCCTCCTCTCTCCTCTCACTCCCACACTGAGCAGTATTCTCCACATTGGTTTCAGGAATATATTTATTGCTGAGATGTGTTAGGGTTCGTGAAAATGCTACAGGGCAGAACCAGCTGCAGTGATGCTAATTTATTCCTTCTGCCGTCCGCTTGCTCATGCAGGAACAGGAAGAGAACTCTAGCCCTTTAACAAAGTTCCCCCTCTCCATCCCAGCTTCGACTACCCATAGGGGGCATCAGTGCTGAAGGGTGCTTATTTTACACTGCAGTATACTAAAATGAGAAAGGAAAGGAAAACCAAAAGAGGCCGGTCCATCCACCAGATTCTGGAAAGGAAAAGAGAATACATAGAGAATATCTGCTTATTTGGTAGAGAAAATGGAAGAACATTCTGGGAATTCTGGAAGTGTTCAAGGGTCTTACAAGCCTGATGTGTTCAAAGGAAGTATATATTATTCCTCCTTGGTGCTGGGGACCTGCATATTTTAGAGGGTGGAATGAAAATGAAAACTGCATTTAAAAAAATTCCTGTGACCACAAGGCCCAGCTCCAGGGTCATGCTTTACAAGTTATAGTCCGTGCTTGGCTTTGTGGTAACTGTTTCCTGCCCTCTTTCTATGTAATAAGCCCCACTACTCTCAATTACAAAGAAAATGAATAAAAATGAAAATAGCAATATAGAAAACTTGTTCAGCTGATGACTCCCTTGAGGTGTTGACTGGAGACAGGAAAGGGCAGACCTCTGAGGCAGGCAGACAGGAGGCGTTTCCTTCCTTCCGTAAGCAGGTATGGAGAGAACGTCCTTTTAGTTTAACCAGTGTCAGAAACCTAGATCCCTGTTACCCACAGCCTCGTCCACCATGCTCAGTGACTTCCTTCATTACTTCCTCTCTCCCTCCCTCCCTTCCCTCCTTCCTTTCTTGATGATAGGCAGCCTCTGGACACTCAGCTTGGCAGGGTGCGTAGAAGCCATTGCCTGAGGGGCAGGGTGATGAATTCAGAAACTGGGATCAGTGAGAGATTAGGCTCTCTGCCCAGGGAGTGCTTTCCTGCTGAAGAGAAGATAAGCAGAGAAGGGAGAATGAGAACACCAGTCACAGCAGATGGTTCCTGAGATTTGAAGGAGAGGGGAGGAAGGAGAAGGTGGTGGGAGATGGAGCTGAGGGAGAGTCTGAAGGAGAGCTAGTGGGAAGATAAGAAGCCCCTGCAGACAAGGTCTAGGCTAACCCTCTGCCTTTGACTCACTGCCCGGATGACCAGTAGGAGTCTGCTGTGGACAAGAGAGCACTGCAGTCCCTGTAGGGGGAAGACGGGATGGCAGGTCCAGGGGACAAAGTTTCATGCACAGAAGACCAGGATCACTTTCTAGCCCCCAAGTCCAACTATCTCATTTCCAGGGTCACAGGCTCTCCTCCCAGGTCAGCCAGCAGGGAGCAGCTCCCGGGCATCCCACAACTACTTGCTGCAATAAATGGACAATTCCTCTCTTCAACTCATACCTAGCAAAACACCCCCGGGAAGCGGTGGCGGGAGAACTGAAGAACCAGTTAAGGCCAAACTGAGGCCTATCCCCAAAGTTCTGGAGAAGAAACCGGAGTCACACAGAGTACCTGATCAGACAAAGAGAAGAGTTCAATAATTCTTTTAATAGCAAAAGATTTGCATCGGTTTGCAAAAGTTTCTTTAATGGCAATTTTAATGACAAAAGATTTGCAAAAGCTTCTTCTCCACAGAAGAACCACAACTTGCCAATAAGTCCATTTGAAAAGAATCAGCCAAAATTAGGGAAATGTGAATCAAAACCACAGGATACTACCCTACATCCTTTAGAACAGCTATTGTTCAAAGCTTAAAATGGAAAATTATAAGGGTTGGAAGGGACACACAGAAACTGTTGTGAAGGTCTCTTAGGAATGAACAATGGTATGTCCACTATGTAAAACAGCATGGTGACTCCTCCGAAAATTATAGATTTAGTCTACGGTCCCACAATTCCACTTGGAGAATTATAAGCAGGTACCCGAGGAAGTGTTTGTATAATATACCCAAGCCCACAGCAGCGCTATTGACAATAGCCAAAAGGTAGAAACAGAGAGCCCATCACCAGACGAACGACTAAAGAAGATGCTCCATGCCAATAGAAAGATAATCGTCACTCGTCCTTTGAACGAGAAGACGACTGTGTGAGCAGAGCATGGGTGAACTTTGGGGACACTGTGCCAAGTGGGATACGCCAATTACAAAAGAATTATTGTATACATTGTCGCTTCCATTAGATTCCTCAGATTCAGGTTTGTGAAGAAGAAGAAAGGAGAACCAGTGGTTCCCGAGGACCGGGGTGGGCACAGAGCTCCAGTTTAGCAGGAGAAAGGAATCGGAAAACGGATGCTGGTTGTCATTACAGACTGAGTACACTTGATGCCACAAACTACACATGTGTAAACAGGTGGAATGGACTTTTCTCTTGTTTGTTTGTTTTCTCCCGGAATTACAAACACTTTCAAAGGGAAAAAAGAGGAGAAAAACTGTCTGTACGGTATGGGCCTGACCCTGGTACTGGCAGGTTATTTTTCTTGGTTACATCCCCATGACGGTTAATCATGACTGTCAACTTGATGGGACTTTGAGTCACCATGGAAATGAGTCTGGGCCTATATGTGAGCAGAAGTTTCTAGACTTGGTTAATTGTGGTGGAAAGACCCATCCTAAGCATCCTGTAGGCAGGAAACATGATCTGAACAAAAGGAGAAGTGGGCTGAGCACCAGCACTCGTGGCTCTCGGCTTCCTGACTGGGGGCACGAAGTGACCATCTGCCCCCTGCTCTGGCCCTCCACTGTGATGGGCTGCACCTGTGGCCAAAATTAGCCTTTTCTTCCTCATCTGCTTCTGTCAATGGGTTTGGTCTCAGCAGTGAGTCAGGGAATTCAGTCCCTCACCAGCGAGAACAAGGTAGAAATTGACTCAATGCTCACTCCTCCTTCAGGACACTGATTCAAACTCTGCTGGGATAACTGAATCTGAATCCATCGTGTGGATTGGAGTTGATGCTTGCCACTAATTGCCCTTACAGGTGCAGAGTCTGTGTCCCTCACCTTCTATTTTAGGCTTGTTCCAGCCATTATCCTCCCTGCCTTAGTGAGCCCCATCAGGTGTGGGAAGCTGGGCAGATGGAAGCTGTTTGCACATAAGTGGAGCCCTGTGCTCCTCTACCGAGAAGTCTGGCTATTGGTCTCTTCTGAAAAATATTGATTGGCCCTTTCTGTTCACTTAGCTAACCAGAAAGCTAAATGTGAAGACCCCAGCTATGCTGGTATTACACTTTATATTAGCATTATGCTAATTCACTGAAAAGCCACGCATTGATTTTCTTTGAGCAGCTCCAAGGATCAAATATCAATGAATGGACCTGGCTAGGCCTAATTTACTAATGGATTTTTAACTTACAAAGAGGAGAAGAAAAACTGCAAGGGAGAGGCAATTTTCCATTTGCCAGAAGACAGGAAGAATTTTTATTTTCCTACTGCTTTGGAAATTTTCCATATTTCAAGAAAATGTATGTTTATATCAAACCTTATGTGTTTCCTTTAATTACCACACGAAAGGTCTAATGGAAAAGCTCAATCTTTAAAGCATGACTTTAAGTCATTAATATGGAAGAGTCAGGAACTGCATACCAAAGAGATCACAGTTTGCTGAAAACACACATTAAAATTAAGATCTATTCTCTCAAGGTTCAGAGCAATATAACATATCAAAAGATCTTCAGATGCTTACAAAATGTGTTATGTACTTCAAAGAATGGAAAAAGAATATTCCTTACAACAACTTACTATAGCATCGTGCTATGTGCTAAGACCCCAAAATAATTGACATATCTTCACTCCTGGGGCTCTGGTCTAATAGAGACAGCCACTGTGAATTTCCTCAGTGAGCAAGAGTGGAGGAAGGCTGACTCTCTGAACTTCCTCCTAAAACTGCTGTCACGCTCCCAGCCATCATCATAACTGCTAGACTGGTTTCCAAGCATGCTTGCTGCAGCACAGTGTGTAGGGTTGCAGAGAGTAAAAATACCAGCTACAGCAATACAGCAATAGTCCCTGTCAACATTGCCAGCACATCTTTCATATCATGCCCTGAACATCCTCCCTAGCTCAGGAGGACGCAGGTGATCGCTTGTGAGCTTAAAATGTCCTCTCAACATGCTTCCTCGGGCTCCAACAAGATCATCCTGGCACTTTGTCAGGCCAGTCCTAGTTGAGAGCAAGTTCTGTCCCTTTCTGGGTCAGAGACTACCATGATTTGCCAAAATTTATTTCCTTATTTTCCCTGTCCATTTCCCTCCCTTCTTAGCTGTTACATAGCCAGGCGAATGACTTCCAGCCAATAGGATATGGGAGAAATCAATGTACACTCACTTCCTAGTGTGCCCTGGATAGCCAACAGAAGCCACATAACGAAGATGCCTAAGGCTTTGTCAGGCTGAGCCCCTAAACAAGGAGGACATGGAGCAACGCTTTTTATCCCTTGCTATCCCCCGACCCTACTCAGGTCCATGGTCATCATCCACCAACTGAACTTTACAGGAAGTATAAACTATTGTGTTAATCCACCAAAACCGAGGTATTTCTTTATTACAGTCAGAGGCATATTTCCTTAAAGAAAAAAGGAAAGGAGGAGGAGGAAGAAGAGGAGGAGGAGAAGGAGAAGGAGGAGCAGGGAAAGAAGAGAAAAAGAAGAAGAGGAGGAAGAGGAAGAGGAAGAAGAAGAGGAGGAAGAAGAAGAAGAAGAAGAAGAAGAAGAAGAAGAAGAAGAAGAAGAAGAAGAAGAAGAAGAAGAAGAAGAAGAAGAAGAAGAAGAAGAAGCAGCAGCAGCAGCAGCAGCAGCAGCAACTCTGGTTTGAAAGTGAAATGTTTCCCATAGGAAGATCACGTGTTTTGAGAAGTCGTGAGGCCTCCAGGTAGAACTAGAGCCTTGCTGGAAGAACTGGGTCATTGTAGCAAGCCTTGAGGTTTATAGTCCTGCCCACAGGGCTGTAATTTGTAATTTCCCTTGCTGTGTGATTGCTTCCTAGTGACGGACACACAATAATAGTCTCTGGTGAAATCTGCCACCACCTCAGGCAGAGTCCCAGTTGCTATGTCTCCCCCACTACGGTGGGATATATCACCTCAAGTCACAAGCCAGAATTACCCCTTGTTTCTTAGTTGCTTCTAGGTGGGGATTTGGTCACAGCAATGAGAAAGCAAATGACTCAGAAGCAAAGTTTGAAATTCTTTACTGTCAGGCCTCCCTCCAGTGCACGTGGGAAAGGCCTTGGCAATGAGTTCACATAAGTGTGTCCTTTTATTAAGAAGGGAACCATTTGAACGACCAGTGGCTAAGACCTCTGTTCTGTCCTCTTTGATTTCTCCTCCTCGGTAAGTCACCTCATCACAATGGTGGGGCAATGGTGAGGGCTATTTGGGGAGAAATATAATTAAGGAGAGTTTGCTCTAGCTTTAATGGTTCCAAATGTTTTTTCTCTTTGACAATTAAGTCATTTGTTTCTGACTTAGGGTTACTATTGCTGTGATAAAACACCATGCCCAAAACAACTTGTGGAATGAAGGGTTTATTTGGCATGATTTTCTATATCACAGTTCATCACTAAAAAAAGTCAGGACAAGATCTCAAGCAAGGCAGGACCCTGGAGGCAGGAGCTGATGCAGAGACCATGGAGAAGTGCTGCTTGCTGTGGGATAATTTCTCGTACACTGTAAAGATTTGTCACTCATATTGGTTTAATAAAATGCTGACTGGCCAGTAGCCAGGCAGGAAGTATAGGAAGGGAATGAGACTAGGAGAATTCTGGAAAGAGGAAAGGCAGAGATGCAGAGGAAGCAAGATGAGAAAGCAAGATGATACCTTACTGAGAAAAAGTACCAAGTTACGTGGCTAAACATAGATAAGAATTATGGGTAAATTTAAGTTGTAAAAGGCAGTTGGTAATAAGCCTGAGCAATAGGCCAAACTGTTTATAATTAATATAAGCTTCTGTGTGTATCTTTTGAACTGAACAGCTGTGGGACCGGGAGGGACAGAAGATTCCATGTACAGCTACTTACTGGCTTGCTCCTCATTATTTGCTCAGCCTACTTTACTATAGAACCCAGGATCACCAGCCCAGGGTTGGCCCAACGCACAAACGACTGGGCCCTCCCACATCAATCACTAACTGAGAAAATGCTCTACAGGCTTGCCTACAGCCAGGTCTTAGTGGAAGCATTTTCTCAGTTGGGGTTCCCTCTTCTCTGATGATTCTAGCTTGTGTCAAGTTGGCATAAAACTAGTCATGACAGCTGACCCCTTGTCAGCTTGACCCACAAACACATCACTGCTAAGCTTCAATCTTCCCTTTCTTATTCATCCCCAAGATCACACATTAATAAAGCCATCAAAGTATAAGACGTTTTAAAACCCTAAAACATCCCACAGCCTTATGAGTTAAAGTATCTTAAAAGTTGTCACTTTAAAATCCACAGAACCAACTAACCTGTGCTCATAGGGGACCACAGAGACTGAACCGACAACCAAGGAGCCTGCAGGGGACTGACCTAGGTGTTCTGCATAGACATGACAGTTGTGTGGCTTGGTCTTCTTGTGGGACTCCTAACAGTGGGAAAAGGGGCTGTCTCTGACTCTTCTGCCTACTTTTGGAACCCTTTTGCTCTTACTGGGTCACCTTGCCCAGCCTTAATACAAGGGAGGTGCCTAGTCTTATGACAACTTGATATGCCATGCTTTCTTGACTCCTGTGTGAGGCTTGCCCCTTTCTAAACAGAGACAGAGGAGGAGTGGATTGGGAAGGGGTAGGTTGGGGGTGAGGAGAGGAGGGAGGATAAATTACGGTCTGTATACAAAATAAATTTAAATATTAATAAAAATGAATAAAATAAAATCCAAAGTCTTCATAAAACTCCAAAAATCTCTTTTTTAAAAAAAAAGTTTAAAATTTCTCAACTGTGGGCTTCTCTAAAAATCAAAGAAATATTTTCTTACTTCAAGATGGAAGAACCAGGGCACAGGGGCTGGAGTGATGGCTCAGTGGTTAAGAGCATTGCCTGCTCTTCCAAAGGTCCTGAGTTCAATTCCCAGCAACCACATGGTGGCTCACAACCATCTGTAATAGGGTCTGGTGCCCTCTTCTGGCCTGCAGGCAGACACACAGACAGAATATTGTATACGTAATAAATAAATAAAAAAAAAAAAAAAAAAGAACCAGGGCACAGTTACCATCTGAACCAAACAAAACCAAACTCCAACAGTATAAATAACTCAATGTCCAATGTCTGAGATTCACTCACAATCTGGGCTCCTCCAAAGGTTTGGGTCACTTCTCCACTCCGCCCTCTGCGGCACATACAGCTTGCCGTCTAGGCTCCAGCTGCGTCCACTCCGTTGCTGCTGCTGCTGCTGCTGCTGCTGCTGCTGCTGCTGCTGCTGCTGCTGTTCTTAGTCGTCATCCCACGGCACTGGTATCTCCAAAACGCTAGGGTCTTCTGCTGGCCCTGGGCTGCCCTTTTACCAATAGCCTCTTCTGGGCTCTCTTCACAGTGCCAAGCCTCAGCTTCTCTGGATGGTGCCTTCAGTCCTGAAGGCTTCAACTGCTGCTGAGGCTGCACCTTCACCAGTGGCCTCTCCTGGCCTCTCGCAGTGCCAAACCTCTTCATGACTCCTTTGTACCTTAAAAAGCAGTACGACCTGGGTGACTCTCACACTACCAAGTTCAGCTGCCAGTGTGAGGTACAACCCTGGTTACCTCAGAACACAGCCCGTGTGTGCTGGCTCTGAGGAAACATTTCCAGAAGATTTTACCTCGGCGATGCAGGTCTCTTTTTAATCACTGCTAGTTTCTTAGCTCCAGCTGACCAGCAACTATTGTCCTAGAAAAAGTAAAGGTTTTAGTGATCCTGATTCTTCTAAATCACAGCTGATAATTTTTAAGTAACTCTCAAAGCTCCCTCTAGAACTTCCCAAGCCAGCCACGTCCCCATGGTCTGTGTTTTTCTCTTACTGCTTACTGACTTGCTCCACATGGCTTGCTCAGCCTGCTTTCTTACACACCCCAGCACCACCAGACCAGGGATGGCCCCACCCACAATGGGCTGGTCCCTCCCACATCAATCACTAATTTAGAAAATGCCCTACAGGTTTGTCTGTTTAGAGCCTGCTCTTAAGGCAGTGTTTTCTCAACTGTGGTTCCCTCCTCTCTGATGACTCTGGGGGACATAAAACTATCCAATATACTATCTATTCCAGAACAGAAATGGAAGGCAGGAATTCTTCTCCTGTGCTTTGGGCCAGCTCCCCTGAGTGTCTGGCAGGAGAAGGAAGACTCAGGCTCTGACATCACAGACCCTGTGGAGCCTCTGTGAGAACCCCTTGCTAAATGCCCCATCAAAACAAGAAATTGTCTCATGCTGAAGTGTGTCATATAAGCATACCACACACCTTTCTGCATACAGGAATCTCTCCGAATTTTTCAGAAATCCTGTGGGGTTTTCTGCACAAAATTTAAGGATACCAAAGACCACATTGTTTATATTGCTTCCTTTCTTTTATACATCCTTGTTATCAATCATTGAAAATTAATTTTGAATCACTATTTGAGAAAGGTCAAACTGTATTTTATTTTCTCACTGAGAAAGCAGTATTATGAAATCCCTAATGAACAAAAAGATGAATCTAAGATAAGCCACGGAAAGTTTTATTTAAAAAAAGCACTAAAAGGATGAGCCTGATAATAAAATTATACATTTTATCTTTACAGCATTTGTCCTCCTGCTAAGAATGTAACTCGGGGGCTGAAAGCTCAGTGGCTAAGGGCACTGGCTGCTCTTGTAGGGGACCCTGCTTTGGCTCCCAGCACCCATACTTGTGATGGCTCACAAACTCACAGGCTTGTGTAACTCCAGCTCCAGGGGATCCGGCACCCTCTTCAGACCTGCTTAGCACCAGACACACATGCAGAGCATTTACACGCATGCAGGCAAAACACACATACACATAAAATAAAAAGAAATCTTTTTTGAAAAAATAAGTTAATTCATACTAATGAACCTCTATTTTCTTAATCAGAAAATCAGTTCATCTTCCAGCCCTGGCAAGCAGAGGTAATACCTACCACTTAACTTACACCCAGGCTACTCTTTCCCAGAGTTACTTTAAGATTTACCCAAAGTTCTGTTTCTGTTTCAAATGTACTTATGTGCTGGTCTGCAGGGGCCCTCTGCCTCCTCATCACCCGGACATTCTCCCCGTAGTGACCTGTTCTCTCCTCACACCCGGGTCTCCCGTGGGCTTGGCCGTCTTCAGCCTCCCTCTGCAATGTTCCCGAGAAGAGGACAAATATCTGTCCTGGCAAACATCAGAGACACATAGTCTCCTCTGCAGGGTCATCTCTAGGTCATCGTCATGAAATCCCGGGTTCTGCTCAAGTGAATGTGACAGCCAGGGAGATGTGAGTGCCTGGGGTCAACTCCCTGGGGTGCCTGCAAGTGTCTCTTCAAGGACAGAGACCGAGCTGGCAGTAAGGGTCCTGCAGATGACTGCTCCCTAATCCCCAGCCTGCGATCGCCCCCTCTCCACAGACAGTGCCTGAAGGGGTCATAACCCTCCCTTCACTTCAGAACGCAGACCCTTCCAGTTCCCAGGAGAACGCTGGGGCTGAAGTTCAGTGCAAGTCTCCTTCAAGTTCATTGCCCTGTCTTCTCTCCCTCCAGACCCTCGTGGTCTGAGGGCAGCAGGGCAAGGTCTGACTAGTACATTTGAGTCATGTGACCTTCTAAAGATGCTAATGAGAACGAGAGGGCCCCAGGAAGCATCACACTGCTGACATGACTGGGGATAAGCCGGACCCTATGCAGAGAGACACAGCATATTTATCAGGCCGTTTTCCATACATGCTGGGTCTCCTTGAAAGTGTAGCAAGCACACGGCCACCTGGACATCAGGAATCATGCGGTTTAATCACACGAACAATGGTTTCAAGTTTCTCCTGGTCCTTGATCTGTTGCTGCAAGTTGTCTGAGTGGATGAAAATCTGGGTTTTCTCCAGAATCATCTTCTCTGGGGATAAATAGGAGCAGAATGACAATCTTCAACTTCTCGTTGTCCTAAAAGCTTCCCTCCTGCTTTGCCCATTTCGGGCCCTTCCCCCACTCAGATCTCGTGCCCTGCCTCATGCAGTCTGTGGGAGCCTTGGAAATCAAGCCAGCCTCCTCATTCTGCAGGTAAGGAAACTGATGCCCAGAGCGATGACTTGAGCTAGCTGCCTGAGATCACACCTCCAGAGAAGCACCCTGCACACTGTCCTACGGACCACCGTGCCTCACCTGACCACCCTTCGGACTAGACAGTCCACTGGGCTCGAACCTCACTGGGCTCTCAGTGGTGTGAGGAAGTCATCTAGGCACATTGTATATGTGAACAAAAGCAAACGCATGCTGAGGCTGGAGCGATGGCTCAGTGTTAAGGGCACTCACTACTGGAGATGAGAGTTCTGCTCCCGGCAGCCACACTGGGCAGCTCACAACCACCTGCAACTCCAGCTCTAAGAGCTCCAACAGCATCCTCTTCTGGACTCTGTGGGAACCCATGTGCAAATGCTCACACACACACACACACACTCACATACAGACATGTGTACACACACAGGAAGCACAAATAAATAAAAATAAATTCTAAAATAGAAAGAACCTTGAACCTTGGAAGGTCCTTCTAAATTCTCCCCTGTACTCTCAGATTCCTAAACCATGTGAGACCCAGGAACTTCTGTGGACTGAGTACCACAGATTGGGGTACTGTGGACTGAGTACTACAGATTAAGGTACTGTGGATTGAGTACTGTGGACTGAGTACGATAGATTGTGGTACTATGAGTGCTGTGGACTAAGTATTGTGGACTGAGGTACTGTGGGCTGAGGTACCATGAACTGAGGTACTGTGAACTAAGGTACAGGGTGGGGGGTGCAGTGGACTGAGGTACCGTGGGCTGAGGTGCCGTGGACTGAGGTACCGTGGACTGAGGTACTGTGGACTGAGGTACTGTGGGCTGAGGTGCTGTGGACTGAGGTACTGTGGACTGAGGTACTGTGGGCTGAGGTACTGTGGGCTGAGGTACCGTGGGCTGAGGTGAATTAAACATAGGCTTTCCCACATGTTAGGCAAATGATCTCCTGGGTAGCTACCACACCAACCTCATAAAGTCACACAGATCGACATTAAACCCACTCTGTAGCCCACACCGGCTTTGAACCTCTGCTCTTCCTGGAGTAGATGGGATTGCAGGCCTGTGCCACTGGGGCCACTTCAAATTCAAGTTTTGACACTTGCTAACTATATATCCTTCCTAAAGTTATCTTGCTTCTTCTATACTCACTAGGTCATTTACAGTGAGATATGAATAGCTGTGCCCACTTCCTTACGTTGTTATTAATACATATGTGAACATAGCCATCCAACACCTGCAGGACACATAGCTACTATCTGTAAATAATTGTATACATGCAAGAAATCTGTATGTACTCATATTCCCATGCACACAGCACCTCTGTTTGCACGCATATATACATAAACGCTTCACATCTGTAAGCTCACGCATGTGTATACCCACACCATGGATGTACAACTATGCGTATAAACAGTATGTTTGTATCCACATAAAATGCATAAAGTAGTTAGTGCAGTGTCTGACACCACCAATGAGCACGTTAGTTACTATTGTCATTACCAAATAAAACTTTAACCTTGTTATTCGCGTGCCTCATTGGTTTATTGAACAGGCTAACGCCCACGGAGAACCAAGAGGGAGTTCCAATGTTCTTTCCAGCCATGGCGCCCAAATCATCGGTATCTGGGCGGCTGATCTCCTGGCTTTCTCGCCCACTCAGGAGAGCCTGTTCCAACAGTGCAGACCGGCTTCTGATGTGGAAATGCTGATGCTCTTCCTCCAGCTTCCGGCCTCTTCTCAGTCTCCGCAGAGGCCCCACAAACTCAAGCCTGTAAAGCAACCCCTTTCTCACACCCTGCTCCCCCACATGCTAATGCCACTGGACCTCACAGGGCTCCTCTTTCTTCTGGGAATTATAGGATTTTGCTTACATGTCCACACAGGGGAGGGTCTAAAGGATGAGTCTGGAGACTCTTATCTGCCCCAGGAGGGTGGTCCTGGCTGCCCTTTGGTCACTGTCTGATGAAGCTGAAGGAACAGAACATGTCCCTTGCTTTAGGGTACTGAGCAAAAAATCCAAGGCAAAAACTCCAGAGAATCCTAGTTCCCAGACTGCCCAGATAAGCATCCCCCTCCAGAGTAAGTCTATAAGAACTGCTTCTCTCTGAAGGCTAAGGTAGATCTTTCTGGGTAGCTCTCCAAAGACAGACACCGCAACTCTCTGGAATCCTGTGAAACGTGTGAAATCAAATTCAGGATCTCAAGACTAGTTCATTCTTGATCAACCAGTTGGCTCTAAATCCAAAACAATACCTTAAGGAAACCAGAAGAGAGGGGCTGGAGACTGGCCCTGGGTTCAGTTCCCAATGTTTACAATGAAACTTCACAACCAGCTATAACTCCAGCATCAGGGGACCCAACCCTGTCGTCTGGTTCCTGTGGGCACTGTGGGTACACAGACATGCGTGCGGGCAAAACACTCATAAAATAATTATCTTAATTTGTTAAACAGAAGACAGAGGCAGAGAGAGGAGAGAGAGCACATTGGGCGTATGTGAGGCTGTATTGTGGAAGTTCTTACGTGACTATGTAAGAGGTATGTGTGTGTGCGCGTGTGTGTGTCTGTCTGTATGTGAGTGTCTACGTCTGCGTCCATCTGTGGGTGTGTGTATGCTGTGTGTCTGTGTCCGTGAGTCTGTATGTGTGTGCCAAAATGGGCAGTCATCTGCCCACAGGTGGGCACCTCTCGCTGCTATGAATGGCGCCCCAGTCAACACAGGCGTGCAGGAATCTCTGTGTTTCGCAGCACCACTTTAAAGGAATGCATTTCCGGATGCAGCTTTCCCGATGCTGTATTTCCCTTCCTTCTCTGCTCCTCTTCACACAATATTCAAGTAATGGAAAAAGTGCAATTGGCAACGAAAAGAACGCAAGTAAATAAGTTCAGCAAATTAGACAGAGCGGGGCTGGGGGAGAGGAAAGGGGTGGGATGACGGGATGACGCTAAAGGAAGACAGGGCTCCGGCTCTGACAGTCTCGCCATGGGTTCTGCTATCCCCAGGCCATCCTGCTGTCTTCACAGAGATGGTTTTGCTTTTCCCAGGAGCTGTTTTTTTGTCCGATCTCCATCTCCGGCCAAGGACTGAATACCACAACACATAGACAGGGCATGCCAGAACTCGAGGGTTCCCCATCCTGGAAACAAATCTGAAGCTGTTGCATCCTGTGCTAAAAGCACAGAACAACAAAATACTGCCCCGTGCGTGCCTCTCATTCTGTCCAGGCCACTGGATGCAGCTTCAGCCAACTCCAAATTCACTTTTTGTCCAAAGAATCAATACACCTATTGAGAGGGTACCCAGGAATGGCCTCTCCTCTGCTCTTCTCTGGGGCTGCCAGGCAGAAAGCCCAGCAGGCTCTGTTTTGTTAGCTGATCTCCAGGCCTGGGAGGATGAGGCCACATGGGGTGTATTCAGTACTCTTGGCTTGGCTTCCTTGTCCCCAGACACAATAGTGTCCCCTTATTAAGCTTCCACCTGTGTGCAGTGCTACACTGAGCACCAAGAGAAGCAGCATAAAGCGAGAAGGAGGGTAGAGGCGCAGTGGGATCTCCAAACAGCATTGCCTGCTAATCCTGCGTGGATGAAAGACTTCCCCCCAGGTGCTGCCTTCCCACGGGCTTGCTTTCTGAAGCAGCGAGCGGTTGCTTAGAGCTGGAGGTAAGCAGTTTGTGCTCCCTGGTCCCTCGAGGATGCAAAGTTAACTTTTTTTTTTTTTTGTTAGCACCAACTTGTTATTTGTTTGCTGGTTGGCCTTTGTGAGTAAATGCTCCCTTTTCATAGCCAGCATCTCCCCTCTGCCCTCTCTCCTTTCTAGCATCACCCCTTAATCATTTTCAGTCCTAAGGCCATCTTTGCACAACAAGAACATCCATATACAAATTTTGATAAGCATGCTTAAAGCTGTTCCTCTTCTTTACAAAATTATACCTGCATTGGATACCTGGCTTTGCTTTAACCTTAAGAGATGGAGCCTAATGGTGGTAATCTGGCCACAGAAGCTCCTCCTTTCGGATGGGGTCTATCAGAAGCTCCATCTTTAGTGAGACTAATTTAGACTTTAAGAGAACACAGGTTGTTGGGAAAGAGCTAATGTGATCCCGCATCCCAGTCTCTGGCTTCTTGCTACAGGATTGCTTTTGCACAGGCTACTGTCATTGTGATCCCAGTTGAGCACAAGACCTTCACAAGAGCTAAGGAGATGCCTTCACCGTGGTGATGAGTCTTTAGAGCCGTGAGCCAACTGAACACCTTTCATTAACTTCGGGTATTTATTACAGCAACACAAAACAGGCTCACACAGTGACTAGGCGTGGTCACTTCTCTGCCAGCTGCTCAGACAAATGGATCCCACTATCTTTTCATATGTGGGTCTTCCGGAAAACATTTTAAGCCTCGCATTGCAGATTCTGGGAAATAAAAATTTCCATTTATCTATTTACTTATTAACAGATTTCCATTTGGGGGAGGCACATGCATGCCAAGCAGTTCCTTTGGGGAAATCACATTAGGGAGTTCGATCCTTCCACTGTTTGGATCAAGGATCAAAGTCAGGAAATCACGCTTGGGAACAAGCACCTTTACCCACTGATCCATCTAGCTGGCCCAAGGCAGATTCTTAACTGGATACACATAAACAAACCATTCCTCTAGCATGGATTTCCCAACTGATTATTTAATAAGCATATTTTTCATTTCTTGGTTTTTATGCCCAGACTCACTCCAAACTCACTATGTAGCCACCGGTGACCTTAAAGTCCTAATCCTCCAAGGATGATGTTGAACTCCTGGCCCTCCCTTCTACTTTCACTTTTCAAGTTCTAGGAAAATATGCTTTTAATTACTTCAGTGAGTCATTTGACAATGTTGAGTGTTGATAAGTGACTTCTAGTCTATAGTTGTATTTAACATGGGGGGTGTGTGTGTGTGTGTGTGTGTGTGTGTGTGTGTGTAACCTCAAAGCTTTTGGATCCTTGATCAACAATCTGTCATTTTTTTCCCCTTTCCTTATGTGGTCTTGCTACAGTTTGGGCCAGGAATGGCTCCCCCAGACCCATGTCTTAACATCTTGTCCATAGAAGATTTTATAGGGAGGTAATGGGACCTTTACGATCCATCAGTGGAGGATATTGGAGCCTCAACCTCTTCCTTTGTGTTTCACCATGAGGGTCTGCTGGAGAGAGCTGCTCTACCATAGGCCCAAAGCAGCAGGACCAGCCATGCCTGGATTTCAGTCTCCAAAACTGTAAACCAACATAAAGCTTATCTCTACACAAGGTGATCTTCTCAAGCCTTTATTACAGGAATAGAAAGCTAAGACAAGTGTTTAACAAAAATATGTGAACGAATATGTAAAAATTCCCAGTGATGGATGAATTAAATAGTTTCATGCTCACTACTTTCACACACACACACACACACACACACACACACACACACACACGAAGATCTATATTCCTCTTGCCTCTGAGAGTTCAATTGCCTCAACAAATTCACTAATTCTGGGCTGAGAGAGTTATGTTAATCAAAACTCACACCTTGACCTGATACTGTCTGCATTCAATGTGAAGTCTCTTAAATGATGGGGCCAGAAAGAGGGGTTGGGGTAAAGGCACTTGCTGTCAAGCCTAAAAGCCTAAGTTTAAATCCCAGACCCCGCCTGAGGGAGGACTCACACATACGTATACACTGTGACATGTGAATGCGCATGCACACATGTGCACACACATGTAAAATGAACATTCAAAGGCAAAATAAATTCTACCCCACTGAACGATAGCCTCGTGGTTTAGGACAGTGACAGGGAGCCCAGGTTTCTGTTTTTTGGGTTTTTTTTTTTAATGGTACCTGGAGAGACAGCCATATGTGCTGAGAACCGAACTCATATTTTTGGTTGTGAGCCTAGCCTTTAATGGCTGAGCCATCCCTCCGGGCCCCTTTCTTCCATTCTTGACTCTAAAGCCAGAACTACGTGATCAAAGCAGCTAATTTCTGCAGCTTGAACATGGCTGGAACATGGCTAAAACATGGCTGGAACATGGCTCCCTCATTCAAACACATCTACACCAGATTTTTGTTTTCCATGGTTGTCTTCACTACCTAAGCTGTCCTGACACTCTATAGACCTGACTGGCCTTAAATTTAGAGATCTGCATACCTCTGCCTCCAGAGTACTGAAATTAAAGATATGCACCCCCATACATGGCCCTAAATTTTTCTTTAATTCTCTTCTACAAGTTGGAAGCTTAGCTGGGTAGGGTCTTACTCTGGGGTCCCCACTCCCTTTATTCTATCTAACATCAGGCTTTTCTTTAATCTGTTTATCTCCATGAATGCAGGATTTAAATCTATTGTAATTCTTGATGCCCCTTTTCTCCTTGAACTATCCTTTTTGCATTTTTTCCTTGCTCAGCTTGCTCCTTTTCCTTGTAGAGCTTCATAAGAGTAAACACTAATAGCCACATGACAGAGTATAAACTAGGCTGTTTTAAAATTTCTTCTGCTATTACTATTAATTCAGAACTCTTCAATTTAGCCTCAGTCAGACTGTTTGGACAAAGGTAAAAGGCAGCCACATTTTAATCAAAAAAAAAAAATACAAGAATGGTCGCTATGCTACATACAAATATTCTTCTCCTCTGAAACCTCTTGAGGCGGACCCTCACAGTTCAAATCCCCCTCAGCACCGCTGTCTTCCATGTTCCTACTAGCATGGCCCATTAAGTAGCTCTTAAAGCATTCAACTGCTTTTCTAATCCGAAATCCCAATGTCCACATTCCTCCAAATATGCATGGTGAAGCCCATCACAGCAATACCCCAGTCCCCGGTACCAACTTCTGTCTTATTTACGGTTTCTATTGCTGTGAAGAGACACCATGACCACAGCCACTCTTAAAAAGGAGAATATTACATTGGAGCTGGCTTACAGATCAAAGGTTTAGTCCATCACCATCGTGGTAAAAAACATGGTGGCACACAGCAGACATGGTGCTAGAGAAGGAGCTAAGACTTCTACATCTTGATCCATATGCAGCAGGAAGAGACGGCCACACTGGGCATGACTTAAGCATCTTGAAACCTCAAAGCCCACTCGCAGTCACATACTTCCTCTAACAAGGTCACACCTCCTAATAGTGCAATTCTCTATAGGCTCATGGGAGCCATTTTTATTCAAACCACCACAACAAGGCCCCTGCCACAGAGGACCTATGAGCCCAGCAACAGACATGTAAGTCAGTAAAGAAGTCAACAAAGCCACCCCAGAAGGACTAGAGGTAGAAGTAGGGTTGCTGCTTAGAGGAAGGGTTGCAGTGTCCTGTAATGTCCTGGACCTCTGCTGGAGACCCTGTTGACCCGCTCCTGTCTCCTGCCTGTAGCCTGACAGCTGCCCAAGGTCACTGTGTAAGTTAATGCTGGGGCCCACCTGCTGTGTTGAGTTCACCACAGAAGAGCTCTCAACCAATGTGTGCAGGAACAAAATGAGTAACGGGAATAAAGCGGTCTTTTCCTGGTGTTTTGATCTTCTTTCAAAGCCAGGGAAACCTTCCGGTAACTTTCATCCCCTTGTATTTATGGACATTCAGTTCAAACAAATCAATGCAATGTTTGTAAACTCCACTCGGCGGATAGGGTATTTAAAAACTGTCACTAGGATGGCTCATTGATTTTTTTGAATAGAGATAAATGGCATGCTTATTTGTTATTCATGTGTTAATTTGTTAAAATTTTGAAATTTAATGAACTACCAGTTTTCCTTTGCTAAAATACTCTATAAACTGACATGCCAAATGGCCTGTAGAATATACACACAATTAATGCCTTTTAGATTATTAAGTGATTGTTTTAGATTACTAAGGTATTGTTATTGTTGTGTGTATATGCGTATGTGTTCATGCCCACTGTGGTGGTTTGAAAGAAAATGGCCCCATAGTGAGTGGCACTGTTAGGAGGCGTGGCTTTATTTGAGTAGGTGTGGCCTTGTGGGAGGAATGCGTCACTATGGGAGAGGGCTTGGAAGTGCCTATGCTCAAGTTATACCCAGTGACACAGTTGCTTCTATTGCCTGCAGATGAAGATGTAGAACTCTCAGCTCCTCTTCCAGCGTCATGTCTGCCCTGCACATTGCCATGGAGATAATGGATTGAGCATCTGAAACTGTGAGCCACCCCCAGTTAAATGTCGTGACTCACGTTCCCTCTGGCCCGCAGGCAGGTCGGCTGAGGATGCATGGAACCCTGAGCTTCAGAACCAGGTTTCTTTACAACAGCCCCGCATTCTATCTGCCTGAACACCGACCTCTACACACACCAGCAGCTTTTGTAGTGAGTTTTCCCCTCCCAGGCCCCCAACCACAGCCTTCACGGCTACAGTTGAGCCCTTCGCTGTGCGGTGCATTTGGGGTCTGGGGGTCCCTCGGATTTTTCTTTTTCTTTTCTTTTGGACCACTCGTAAGTGGTCCCCACCATGAGAGACTGCTCGGAGCGGCCACTAGCCTCTCTGTCTTCCAAGTCGCCCAGACTGGAGCCAGTCAGGCTTCAACACCCCTCCTGTAGAGAAGAGACGTTTTCCTACAGGCTTTGCAGTATCGCTGTCTCATTAACAGAGGATGCTCTTCTACAGGCCTTGCGGTGTTCATTGACTGTTTTCACATTTTTAGCTATGGTATAAACCCTCAAGCTATCAGCCACCCACCTGTGAATGTTCTGCTGGTATCGCACTGCCTCTGCTTTTCCTCAAACTATCCCTGCCACAGCTACCACTGGTCCCGTGGAAACCAACAACAAGATTAGTCAGATCCGCAAAGCAGCTGTTTTCAAATCCAGCCTTTGCTCCCTGCTGCAGCTTGTGGCCTGGCGGCTCAGCAACAGGGCGGATCACACCTCTAGTCTCTCTTGTTATTATGTTTAAAACAAACTCCCTCCTCTCAAAAAATGTGGCTTTTCCATACAACATGTGACCACTGCCATTTTGACTGAGGTCAGGTGACCTTACCACCATCCTAACTGACAGCCAGGTCAGGTGACCAAGTCCCACCCTCTTTACTGAAGTATACCCTGCCTGGTCCCCCAGTTCACTTATGTTTTTGTCTCTAAATTCCTCTTGCTGACTCTGCTCCATGTGTGTTTTGTGATGTGGGAGTGATTTCTTTCTAATCTGTTGCTTTCATTGGTTAATTAATAAAGAAACTGCCTTGGCCCATTTGATAGGCCAACCCTTAGGTGGGTAGAGTAAACAGAACAGAATTCTGGGAGAAAGAAGCCGAGTCAGTCAGTTGCCATGATTCTCCCACTCCAGACAGACGCAGGTTAAGACCTTTCCTGATAAGCCAGCTCGTGGTGCTACACAGAATATTAGAAATGGGTTAGATCAATATGTAAGAGCTAGCCAATAAGAGATTAAAACTAATGGGCCAAGCAGTGTTTAAAAGAATACAGTTTCTGTGTAATTATTTCGGGAATAAAGCTAGCTGTGTGGGCTGCCGGGTGCCAGGAACGTAGCCCGCCGCCCTTCCTTACTACAGTTTTGTGCAGTGGCATGCCTTTGGTAGGGCCCACCAAGAGCATCCACTTCACTCAATTCCTGTTCACTGTGTGTGTGTATGCATACATGTAACTTAAATGCACGTGTTTACTATTAAATGTTATAATTGTCTGTTCATTGTATGTCATTCCAGACTACAAGCAGTAAGTCTCATGTTTTAAATTGGCACCAGGCAATGGTGGCGCACGCCTTTAATCCCAGCACTCGGGAGGCAGAGGCAGGCGGATCTCTGTGAGTTTGAGACCAGCCTGGTCTACAGAGCTAGTTCCAGGACAGGCTCCAAAGCCACAGAGAAACCCTGTCTCAAAAAACAAAATAAATAAATAAATAAATAAATAAATAAATAAATAAATAAATAAATAAATAAAAATAAATTGGCTTGTACTTTTAAGTCTCTTAATCAAACCCTGCTTTATCTGTTAAATTGAGAGCCAGTACAGTCAAGATCAGACCCAGCTCTCCAGGCAGATTCTATACTGCAGTTATAACTTATTTATACCCAGTAAATGGCCCTCAACTGCTCAGAGGTCTGGGAAATATGGCATTTAAATATTTAATCATCAAAAATAAACTTTTCATAACAAAAAGAGACAGGTTGGCTCCTAGCAGCAGCACTCTATTTCCTCCAAAGAAGACAGAAAACAAATGGGCACAGAACAATATCCATCTGCAATTTGCTTCAACTGCCAAGTGCTGACCACTGGGAAAAACTGCTTTTCATCTAAACTGAAGATCACCAGACAGGCCGGGCGGTGGTGGCACACACCTTTAATCCCAGCACTTGGGAGGCAGAGGCAGGTGAATCTCTGTGAGTTCGAGACCAGCCTAGTCTACAAGAGCTAGTTCCAGGACAGGCTCCAAAGCCACAGAGAAACCCTGTCTCAAAAAAAAAAAAAAAAAAAAACAAAGATCACCAGACAGTAGACAGAATCCCTAGAATTGACAGCCTAGCTACACTCAGATCAAGGTAGGCTTGTCTTCCTACAGATTTTTTAGCCCACAGGATCTTCTGGAGCCTGTGCTAAACAGCAAAAGAAAGGTACAACCTTCAGCAACCATGGAGGACCCTGAGAGGAGCTCTCGGTGCCAACCAATAAGTTCTCTGTCATTTTTTAATCAATAACTCAAGTAAAATTTTATCCTTCTCATAGATCCCTGATGCAGTTTGATAACTGAGAGGTTTTGTCATTTAAAGGACAGCCTCACTAAACAAATTTCAATAAAATATTCTCTCTCACACTCCCTTTCATAGTCTTAAAGATACTTTTCATTATGCCAAAATATCTGTCACAGTCATTCTGCTGCTGTTTAAAACTTATGTTTTCACAAACCCAAAAAATTCTTGTGAGTTCCAGGGAGCCAAATTGAAGGATCCATCTTAAACAGGTCAGATACACCCCCTCACAATTTTCTGGTACTAAAAATTTTCTCTTCCTAAACTTAACTTTATCCTCTGTTCTGCCAATACCTTAAACAGGTGTAAGAGACACCAGACATGTCCATACCACAAACATCAGATAAGAGCAAAGAGACTAGCTACCCCAGGATGTGACCGACACTCAGCTTTCTCAAGTTCCTCCCAAGTTGACGCCCATAAATAAACAGGAAGCAGTCTTGAGAATCTACTGTCCCAATTTCTTTAACCTGTTGTGCCTATACTCCCGCCTTTTTATTATAAAAAGGAGATGTGAATGTAATGGTCTGTCCTGTCCCTTTAAGAGACAAGCCCCACCCACTCCCTCCCTTATCTGCTGAGGCAAGCAGATTTTCCCTCCAATTCCAGCCTGAGACCTTCTTCTTTTCCATCTCTCTTCTGAAGAGGTAGCTGTTGCTGTGGCTCCTCTCCTCTCCCCCTCCCCATTCCTATTTTCTTCTCTCTCTCTCTCTCTCTCTCTTTCTCTCTCTCTCTCTCTCTCTCTCTCTTTCTCTGTCTACCTCTTTCTCCTCATTCCCCTTCTCCCTCCCTCTCACCTTTCCCCTTCCCTTCCATAACCCACTAAATAAATATCCAACCTTATTCTGCATGGCATGCCTATCTGTCTCAGTCTCTCACTTGCCACCTGGCTCCCTGCCTGGGACTGGCTGATCCTCGTGGCCCACTGCCCCTCGTACCCATGGGCACCTCAGTCCAGTGCCATTTTATTTTTACCATAACATGAAGTCCTTAGAAAGTCACAGGCAGAACAAAACAACAAGAAAGCACAGTAGCCTTCAAAGAAACATAAGCATCAGAGTCAAATGTAAAGACCCCAATGGCCCAGTCTTCAGTAAGGAAAGCAATCCTGGAATGTCAGGCCATAAGCATCCTTCCTCAGGCCTGGACCAGTTAGAAAGTGCAATGCCCTGAGCATCTGTGATACTGATACACAGTTGGTAGAGGAAGCCAAAGCCTGAAACAGGACCAGGCACTAGAGAGGCTGCCACTCACTTCAGCTGGATGGACACATGCTGTCTGAAGGACCACAGAGAGAACGACAGCAGGGGGAAGGGAGAGATCCTGTTCACACCATGCAGGGTGTGTCTACAGACTCGGCCCCAGCGAGTTCCCTGAGTTGGCAGTACTTTCCTACTGCTATCCAGAGTGGAGAAAACAGGGAACGAGATTATCATGGATGCTTGTCCTTAGGGAAAGAGGCAGAGAAGTGGCACACTGTCTTCAGCTACCCAAGGTAAAGACATCTTCTTCATGTCCACAGACACCAATGGCAGAGGAAAGCGAAAGATAAATTTACCGTGAAGCAGGAGGCATGAGCGTTGCCAATAAGAAAACCTAATTCCATCAGTACCCTGGTGATTCTCAGCCTGTTTGGGCTTGTCCCTCCTTGGGCTTTTGTTTTGTTTTGTTTTTGTGGTAGAATTTCGAAAATCACCCAAGGGAGGAAAAGACTGGGTGGAATCTGTATCCACACAGGAAAATTAATGTGGATTGAAATGGATGGGGGACGGTGGCCTCTGCCAGTACATTTATGTGCTCAGGCTAACGAGAAGCATGCTTTGGGGAGGGACATCTGGCTCGGGATCTCAAGATATGCTTAAGTGACCACATTCATTGTGGTCCAGGGGAAACTGTTGTCCACCTCACAAAGACAAACTCGTATAGAAGCTCGACTCCAAACTGAAAATGACAGGCGGTGACAAGGTGTTCAGGAAAGGCCTCTGGCTACAGTCAGACAAACCTAGCTCCAGAGCCCTGCCTTTCTTATCAGTTAGATGAGCTTGGGCAGGGTCTGTCACGTCTCTGCCAAGTGGGGTGATAGTGAGCTCCCCTTTGTTGTTGGAACATACCAACAGGACACAGAAGGCACTTAAGCTTAGCTACCTCCCTCATCCTTCTTCTACTGAGAGCAGTGGCAAGAAGAGCTGTGGGGCCACCAAGGAAAGCTGAGTCCCCTGCCCTTCTGTAGCTACATGCCCTTGTAGCTGAGGTTAGGTTGTTCCCAATGGATCAGAAGCTAAGTCCCTGGGGACAGTCCTAGTTGCCACCTAAGGGCACCGGGGAAGGGCCTGCACTCTCAGGAAACCACTATGGCAGGGGGGCCTGCCACAAATAAGGGGTGGTGTCCTATGGCCTTACAGTTGTTGTTTGTCTCTTAAAAATGGACATAAAATACCTAAGCCCAGATTTGCTGGGGGAGGGAGGGTTTCAAACTCTTAGAAACATGAAGGGTTATGAAAAATGTGTACAATCAGAGAGCTACTAACAAAACTGTTTTTTATGTACCCAGTTACATGGAAAACTACAGGTTACTCATCCTCCATCTCAAAAAGCTAACTGTCTCCCACAGCTCCCAAGCGGCATACCTGGTGTATCGGAAGTGTATGGCAATTGATTTCTGGCCTGGGAGTATGGCTCAGTGGTCAAGCACTTGCCTAGCACGCAGAAGGCCCTGCACTGGATCTCCTAGAACCACAAAAGTAAAACTAAATAAATGCAAGTTTACTTGACTCAGGTGCGGGAGGACTCTCACCTCTAGGCCCTCAGCCAGCTCTGCACGATTATTCCTGTGGTCCCTATGCACAGCCAGGGAGCTCAGCTGGTCCAGGCATGTTCATCCCATGACTTCGCAGAATAAGCCACAGCAATGATGAACTGCATAAGCATCCTCCTTGCATGATCTGCATAAATGGCTCTTGGGCATCTACCTGCGCTCTTCAGCATTGCTAGGCCGAAATCAATTTCCTGGTCCCTCACACCAGCAGTCCAGAGTCTCCGTGAAGAGCTCCCTACAGCCTATCAAATTTGAATATATCGATTGCCTGATGGGCTGAAGACCCTACACACTTTCAGAGTGTGAGGCCCCCTTCTAAATGTCAACAGCCTGCAAGGCCCACCTCCAGCCGAGTACTATCCTTACACTCTCTGCTGATTAGAACTAAAAACGACAGGTAAATTTACATAATCGCAGAGTATCTGTGTGCAGTTTATAGGCGAAAGCCGGGGAAGGATAACCGATTCTCATTCGGTCTCTATACAACAGAGGGTACACTTACAGAGCTCAGATTCCCTTGAAGCAATTTCAGATCTCCCTAAGGCTTTGCCACCCACCAGCTGGAAGCTGTTAAGATGGGGTGTAATTGTGGGGTTGCTGCCTGCTCTGTGCAATTAAAGCAGAGTAATGTGTAGATGCAGTAGAAATGAACTTGACGGAAGAGGTGTATTTTGATCCGCTGTGACATAGCTTCAAGACAGCAGCAAGAGCTGAGTGGATAGCCGGTGGATAAAGTGCTTACTTTGCAAGTCCAAGGGCCTGAATTCCATCCTCAGAGCCCAAACATACCTGAAATAAGGGCCCACTTATCATCCCAGCTCTGGAGAAGGGGAAGCAAGCAGATCACTGGGGCTCACTGTCCAGTCAATCTCGACCACTCAGGCAAACTCCAGGAGAATGAGACACCCTGCCTCTCAAGCATATTGGCTAAGACCTGAAGAAGTACACCAGAGGCTGCCCACTCTACTCCACCTGCACAGAGCTGCACATAAACATACAGCTTTATAGGGAAGGGTGGAGCACTGAGAAATCCTTAGCAACAGGTCCCGAACGACAAGTCTGCTTCCCACCATGCAGGGCAAGCAATGCATGCCTTCATGCTCAGTGCAAAACTCCCTTAGGAACTCAGAGCAAACGAGAAGCAGATTGACAGCCGTGTTCACCTGACGTGAACTCAGCCCCGCAACCAGGTTTCACTTTGGCTCCCATTATCGGTGTTCCTAGGCAGCTAATGTAGTTTAGATGTTTGTTTTTAATTTGATTCTGGAGAGCACTGTGGGATGAACAGATTCCCCCAAAGGAAACAAATAATGTTAATTCCAGGGCCATCCACGCCCTCCACGCGTTGCTGCGGAGAGTGTTCTTGCTGCTTCTCCACTCGATGGCTTTTCACTCTCTCCAGGCTGAGGCACCTCTGGCATTACTCCTGCAGCCGCTCCCCTGCATTTCCCAGCATGCCCCACCCACCTCTCTGGGCTCTACCTGTGCTGCTCTTCCACCCCTTTATGCTCACAAAGGGCCTCTGCACACGCTTCTTGCTCTACCTAGAATGCACTCCCTTGGGGCCAGTTCACCCTGTTGACTCCCACTGCACACAGAAAGCTTCTGTGCTCTCTGGGAGCTTTCCCTGAAATCACTCACCCCCTCACTCCCAACACACACACACACACACACACACACCACAACTCTTGGCTACTTCCCTATTGCTACGACAAAGACTTTACCGAAAGAAGAGTTTATTTGGTTCATGGTTCAGAGACAAGAGTCCAACTTGCCAGGGAGGGGTGGATGCTGGATACACTGCATCCAGTCAGGAACACAGTGGAGGTAGAGGAAGACCCCCAGCTGCCTTCTTTGTATTCAGCCCCAGGCCCTAACTGAGGAAATGAAGCTGCGTAATTCAGGGCAGGTCTTCCCACCTCAACCTAACCAAGATGATCCCTCACAGGCACACCAGAGGAGTGCCTCTTCAATGATTCTAAATCCTGTCCAGTGTATGCACGCCATCACCAATGCAAGGATAAAAGGCAGTTAAGGAAGTTGACTGTCCCCTTCCATCTTGCGGGTTCCAAGGCTCAAACTTGGGCCATCAGGCCTGGAAGCAAGCACCTTTACCCAGAGAGCCACCGCCAGCCCCAGTTTCTACCTTACATGTATTTTGACCATATTACTCTTCCCCAGCTCCTCCCATATCCACTCCCACACCTTCCCTAATCCCCTAACTTCATGTGCTCTTTCTTTTTCTTTAAATATTTTTAGTCATTCATTTTATTTTATGAGTGTTTTTGTCTGTATGGATGTATTGCATCAAGTGTGTGTGTGTGTGTGTGTGTGTGTGTGTGTGTGTGTGGTGCCTGCAGAGATAGGAAGACATCAAATGCCCTGGAGTTATGGGAGGTTGTGAGGCTCTGTGCAATTGCTGGGAACCAAACCCGGGTCCTCTGCAAAATCAGCGCCTGTCCTTAACTGCTGGGCTTTCACCCCTCCTCTTTGGTGGTATCCCATGGAGTTCAGCTGTGCTGCCATGTATTCCTGGGTGCCTCACTGAACTCTTAAGGGTGTGATCCATGTATGTGTGTCTTCATTACTGCTTCCCCAGTATATGAGATCTTGCCCGGAACCTAAGAGGGCCTCAGTAACATGAAAAGCCTTGTTCATTTGCTGAATAAGTGAATTGGGCATATATTATATTTCTGTTTTAAGATCTTGATTAATGAAAGGAAAGGGATGGCATGGTGTTAAGATATCCTGATACATCTAGAAATAGTCTGGAAGGAAAAACAATGACTCAGACATAATTTTAGGTATGTGATCTTAGCAAATTATTTACTTTCTCTGAGCCTTAGTGTGTGTGTGTGTGTGTGTGTGTGTGCATGCTTATTTGATCAATACCTGTGTCTTCCTCTGTCACTTTCTTCCTTGCTTACTGAGGCAAGGTCTCTTACTGATCCTGGAGCTCACTGAGTCAGCTAAACCAGCCGATCAGCAAGCTCCCAAGATCCTCTAGTTTCCACCTCCCCAGTGTTGGCATTTCAGGTCTGTGTCACCATGCCTGACTTTTTAGGGGCCCAAACTCCATCTTCACACTTGTCAGACAAGCACTTTCCCCCACTGAGCCATCTCCCTAGTCCCTCCCCATTGACAAAATAAAAATTTCCACTTCAAAATATTGTGAAACGAAACTAAGAACGTGCAATATGAAAATCAGCTGCTTTTCTTTCTCCTTATCTCCTTATATTTTGCTTTGCAAAAGACAAAGTGTGAAATTTGGCAAGATGCTAATATCCAAGGGGACCTGCCCAGCCAGTCAAGGCTAGGGAGATGGCTCACTGGTTAAAGCATTTTCAGTTGAGGTCCACACCCACTACATGTGGTTGAGCAGCCTGCCTGTAATTCCAGGCCCTAAGGCAGAGACAAGGGATCCTCACAGTGAACTGGTTAGCAAGACTAGCCACATAGGTGAGCTCTGGGCTTGAATGAGAGGCCCTGCCTCTATGAATAAGGAAGATGGGCAACTGAGGATGATTCCTGTCATGAAGCCCAGGCCTCCACATGCATGAGTATGCACATTCAGGCAAGCAAAACATGCACACATGCACATGCGCGCGCACACACACACATGCACTCCATACATACACACATGAAAATGGAAAAAAAAAAGAATAAAGTCTCTGGAACAAGGATCCTGCAGCAGCCATTTTTGTTTATGACTATAGATTTCAACAGTGTCTGTTTACGTAACTCTGTTCCCTCTCCTCAAGTTAGTGTCTCACTTTGAAAAGAACAAAACTTAGAACAGCTTTTTGGAGTCAGCTTTATAACAGAACCCAGTGGTTCCGTTTATTTTAAGTGCACAGACAGGCAGGGCTAATTCAGATTATCAGAAGCCAGGGCACCAGGGATGAGAGGGAGAGATGGCATGGCCAGAAGGGACTATGAAAGAACCTAGGACTGTTCTCTCCACTGGGCTGGTGCTGCTGAGCCAGGGTCCTCACCTCATGAAAACCCATCAAGATGTGAGCACGTGTGTGTGTGTGTCTGTGTGTGTCTGTGTGTGAGAGTGTGTGTCTGTGTGTGAGAGTGTGTGTCTGTGTGTGAGTGTGTGTGTCTGTGTGTGAGTGTGTGTCTGTGTGTGTCTGTGTGTGTGAGTGTGTGTCTGTGTGTGATATTGATCATCCCACCTCGGTACTCACACCGGGTAGAGATTAGAAACTGTTTTGGTTGTCTGTTGAGATGGATGTCACTTAAACACTAGAATATGAGCTCACCTTGAGCTTTTGACTCTCGCTCTCCCTTCCTTTGCACATCGCTCTCCAGTATTGCAGGAGCAAGTGTGACACAGGCAGATACAGAAACGTCTTTTAGTCGCTCACTATAGCGAGCTGGCTGCTGCTGGTACTCACAGCTGATCCTGTTTGCTTGCAATTCCAACTCGCCAAAACCCAGGCTCCTGACATGCTTTTCTGTCCTTGCAAAAGGTGATTTGTTGTGAAAACCTAAGGGTCACACACACGCATACACACACACAATCTCTACACTGTTGTGGGATATTTGATCTCACTGTAAAACCCAATACTATGTTAATAAAATCAACTTCGGATCAGGTGATAGAGACAAGAATTAGCCATAGAAAGTACAGAGAAGCCAAGAAGATGGCTAGAGAGACGCACAGGAAGGAGCAGTGAGGGACTGGGAGTTTCGTAGTCTTTGGGGGAAGCTGGAGAGACACTTGCTGGGTCTCCAGCAAAAAGGAAGATCAACTGGTTGCTTCTTGGCCTCTCTGAGCTAGCAGGTTTCACCCCAACATTTGACTCCTGCATCTTTATTGGTAGATAAAACGATAGAGTCTTATTTAAAAACTATATTTGTGGCAGCAGCCAAACTGGTGCTGGGAGGACCGGAAGTCCCGCCAGTCCATGGCCTGAGTGGTGGGACTCTGACTACGGAGCCCCAGGACTGCAGAAGATAGTTAAAATATCAGTAGAGGTGCAGCCTCTAAGCCAAGGGGAAAACAACATCTGGCACTTAATGTGGGGCACCAGATGGAGTCAGACTTTCTTTGGACCACCAGCTCCTAAATAATGACACAGAGACCTATGATTAATTATAAAAGCTTGGCCATAGATTGGTCTTGTTTCCAACTAGCTCTTATAACTTAAATTAATACATTTATATTAATCTATGTTCTACAACATGACTCATTACCTCTGCTCCATACTATATATCCAGTTTCCTCCACATCTCGCTGATGAATCTCCACCTCTCTGTTTCTTTCCCAGAATTCCTGTCTCTACCTGGAAGTCCCACCTATCCTCTCCTGCCTAGCTATAGGCCATTCAGCTCTTCATTGAACCAATCACAAGGTGTCTTAGGCAGGTGAGGAAGGACAGAGACATATCTTTATACAGTGACGCTGAATATCCCACAGTATCCAGAGAGAGCACTGAACTGAAATGTCTCATCGCCGACTGTGTGGACCAAATGTTTGTCACAGCAACACCACCACAGGATTCATATGGGGACAGCCAATTAATGTTCAATGTGACAAAACTTAGAGATGTGGCCTTTCAGAAGTAGTTAGTTTGAGATCAGGTCATGGGAATGGCGCCACCTTGATACTCCTGAGGTCTTTATAAGGTAAAATGATAGCAATAACACATCCTGCTCCCTTTCTACCACGTCAGTATGTGCAGAGGAGGTGGTACGACAAGCCGAGATCAGTACCTGCCCTCAGGAGCCCCCATTTCAGGTTTCCACCAAGAAATCAGGTTGTGATCCTCTGCAACGCTTAGCACAAAAGACACTCCTTTTCCCTAAAACCATCAAGGGCTTTCCAGTCTTCTACTCACACAGGTGGAGGGGCTATCCACAGGCCCTTGATACTGTAAGCAGACCTGGAGTCAACCACCAGACAGCCCCACCCTCCACCCCTAAAACAGTCAGCCCCACCCCCAAGCCAACACCCCCTACCCCTTATTCAGGTCTGCCCAAAACACATTCATACAGCCTGCTTCCTATTCCTCTCCTTAGGTCAACCTTGACTGGCCCAGGACCTGGTTACCACTAACTTTATCTTCACTTGAAATTTGGACACCCTGACATCCAGACAGATGACAGAACTGTGGCAGATGAGTGGAAGTCATTTCTCAGCGTGCTGTATACATGTCTCAGATGTTAACTTCTCGGAGCTATGGGTGCTTTTGTACCGTGAGATCAGAGAATGTCTTCATGTGGGTGTGACACATAGGAGGAGGAGCTGAAGATGCTCATAGCATACAAATAAAATATATGGGGTCAGCAAGATAGTTGAGCAGGTAAAGACTCTGTCTTCATCAGGGTTTCTGCAGCTGTGAAGAGACACCATGACCATGGCAACTCTTACAAAGGAAACTATTTCATTAGGGCTGGCTTACAGATCCAGAGGTTTAGTCCATTGTCATCGTGGTGGGGAGCATGGCAGCGTGCAGGCAGACCTGGTGCTGGAGAGGAGCTGAGAGTTCTACATCTGGATCAGTAGGCAGCAAGAACAGAGAGGGGGACACTGGGCCTAGCTTGAGCTTCTGAAACCTCGAAGCCCACGCCCAGTGATACACTTCTTCCCACAAGGCCACTCCAACTCCAACAAGGCCCCGCACCCCCAATGGTGCCACTCCCTATTGGCCTATGGGGGTCATTTTCATTCAAACCACCATTAACTCCCACCAAACCTGACGGCTAGAGCTCAATGACTGAAACCCACATGATGGAGAGAATCGACTCCCGCAAGCTGTCTTCTGACCTCCATATGCATATACGCATGCACATATACAAGAAACAAATAAAATATAACGAAGTACATATATTCTGTAAAGTTTTGTTCACTGTTTTAATAAGACACAGGAGCAGCTGACAAATCTACTATATCACACACACAGGACAGAGCAGAAGCTCCGCCTCCACCACACTAACTACCTTACTTTCAATACTGGGGATTAAACTCAAGGTCAGGAACATGGAAAACAAGAACTCTGCCACTGAGTTACCATATACCCCCAGCCAGAAAGTGATTTTCACATTACTGTATGAAGAAATCAAATGAATTCAACTTAAATATCCTATTAGGCCATGAATACATTTTCAATTATATGCATGTATGTATAAGTAAATGAATAAAAATAAATTAATAGGGGCTGGTGAGATAGCTCTGTTAGTAAAATGCTTGCTGCGCAAGCATTCAGACCTGAGTTTAATCCTTAGAAACCACTAAAAAAGCTATGCATCATGGAGTATGCTTGCAATACTGGTACTAGGGAAGCAGGGACAGGCAGAACCCTCGGCTCACTAGCTAGCCAGTCCAGCCTACTTGGCAAGCTCCAAGCCAGTGAGAGACCCTGCTTCAAAATACAAACAATAACGCAAGTTGTCTTCTCACATCCACACAAATGCTCACACATGCGCATGTGCAGCCCCATACACAAAGCATATATGTGTATACGTAAACACATAGGAAAATCAATAAATAATGAAACCTTAGCCCTCTGTTACACTCGCAGCCTCCACACGACTTGAATATCGCTTCCTTCTCTAATATCACCTTCCAGCTCCCCTCCCCCTGCCCCCGCTGCACTCCCTGCTCCCCACTTTGCCTCCAGTTTGCTCCTCGGTGGCTTCTGGGCACTAGCTCCTTCCACACACGGCCACTTCCCATCCTTCCCGCAGTAGCACCCAGTTTCTGGGTCCTTCTTTGTCCACCCCCCATCAACCATCTCCTCCGCGGTGCCTCTTTAACCGTACCTACAGCCAGACTCCTATCCTGCCTACACGGCTCTCAGATGCCCCTGTTGCTGCAGTGACGGATCCTGTTCGCCCTCCCTCACACCCACGCTTCCTCCCATCCCGCAATGTGCCCATCGCATAATAGGTGCACAGTTGGTGTTTACAGAGTGAGGTAAGAACTGGATCAACATTAAGCCCTGTTTAAAATTCTTGCCTCTGCTTTTTTTCTTTGCAGTCAGTCCCCCACCCTGTACCCAGTCCTTATCAGATCCTTCCTTTCTGGGGCTCTGCCCTAATAAGTCACCCCACACTTAACTCTCCCAAGCCTGGCCCTTGCCTCACTGTACCAGGCCCAGGAGGGAATTATACCTTGCTCCACCCCTGGCAGCTCCCTGCCTGCTGCTCCTCCACGGAGCTAATTCGGCCGTATTGACACATGGCATCCATCTCTGGCTTCCTGTGCCTCACTCCACCCAGCCAGTCTTGTACTTTTCCTACACCCACCACCTGCCTGGGCTGCTACATGCCACCTGCCTCCACGCTCCCTGTAGTGGGGCCCGCCCGCCAGCCTGGATGCTCCTGCAAGCTGGCACTGGTGGGTGTGGCCAGCAGGTGGGTCTGCAGAGTCCCTAGAAGATAGCTTATGGGATTCTGAGTTACAGATCAGGCTGACTCCATCTGCCAGGTGTCACTCACTTGCTTCCTGTCTGTCCCCACTCCCTCCTTTAGGTCAGCCCCTACCCTTTCTCCTGGACTAGAGCATTAGCCACTGTTTCCTAACTCACTATTACGTTACTTTCAGGATCAGAAAAATAAGCCATTTTGAGATCTTGAGATCATCTACACTGTACAGAGTCCTGGTTGGATGGTTTTTGTTTTGTTTCGTTTTTGTTTTGTTTCGTTTTTGTTTTGTTTTGTTTTGTCAACTTGACGCAAGCTATAATTGTCTGGGAAAGGAAAGCTCAGTTGAGAAAAAGCCTCCATAATGTTGCTGTTAGCAAGTCTGTGGATCATTTTATTGTTTAACAACTGATGTGGGAGGGCCCAGCCTACTGTGGGCGCTGCCCCTAGGTAGGTAAGTGGTCCTGGGTTGTATAGGAAAATAGGATGAGAAGTCGTGAGGAATAAGCCACAACCCTTGCTTCAATTCTTCTTTCCAGGTTCCTGCTTTGTGTTCCCTCAGTGCTGGGCTGTGACCTGTGAGCTGAAATCAACCCTTTCCTCCCCAAGTTGCTTGTGATCATGGTGTTCCTCACAGCAATACAGACCTGGCTAAGACACGCGGTCTATCGCAGGCAGCTGGGCTTCTCATGCCTCTGGGACATACAGCCCACTGGAGTGAGGAAATAATAGGCCAAGCAAAGGAAATGCAAGAGAAAAACAAACACCTGCAAACATGCTAGAAACACACAAGAAACCAGAGCTCAGCAAGGGGTCTTGAGAATAAAAGGTGTGCCTTATAGTCGAGTTCAGCATCCACAAGGCCTTGGTACCCAAACCATCAGAAGCTCGAGTCCATTCCAGGACATAGTGAAGCATCTGCGGAGAACCCATGTGCATCCTCCCACACGATCAGTCATCTCTGGATGGCTGCTGACGCCTAACTCAACATACACGGTGTACACGCTGTTGTGCTGTGGTGTGCAGGGCTACAACCAGGGAAAACATCTGCATGAGTTCGGCACAGGTGCAAAATTCTACACAAGATTTTCAAGCCATAATTGATTGAGAGCCTTGGGCGCAGAACTTGCTGCTGCACACCCACCTCTGTTAAACTGGTTGCTTCTAAGCAGGAGTACTCAGATCCTCCTGAGGTTCTGATGGACACGGGGACCTTAGCAGAGCCCCTTACCCAGAGCAACTGCACATGAATACATAAGGAACACGTGGATGATTTCTGTATAATCTCTCTTGCTTGGCACAGGAGAAAACTGCATTACCCCACCACCACCCCGCATGCGTGCGCGCACACACACACACACACTCAAAGTTAAACAACTTGCTAAAAGAACTATTATTAACATTGGTTAACATGTGACCTAAACCCCACTGTGCCTCCCAAGCCAGGGCTTTTAGCTTAATAGCTCAAATCCTCCTCTGAGTTTATCTTATAACTCCTTTCTGCGTCACACTTTGGTCTTGTTTGTTTGTTGTTGTTGTTGTTTGGAGACAGGGTTTTTTTTCCTGTAACCCTGGTGTTGAACTCCTAATTGTCCTGAGCCCTGGGCTTGCAGGCAGGCACCACGATGCCTGGCTCCATGCCTCTTTTTCTTTATATAGATTTAAACATGCTTCACGGTGGAAGAACAGGTTATGCAATTTTTGAAATTTAAAAAAAAAAAAAAAAACTTTTACCATCTTCAAATAGTTGGTTGTGCAAACCCAGAGCAGGATGCTTCCGCTTGGAGCACTGCTTCTGTGTTTAATTATTAAGTGTGGAATAAATACAGCTGCCACATCCTGCCATCTAGCTGGAGAGAGCTGGAAGGAGCTCACACACTGTGGCTTTCTCCCACTGACTCTGCCCGTGTTGACAGGGTGTCTTGTGTCTTGAGCTAACGCACACCGTTTCCGTATCTCTGAGCCAGACGTGATGGCACCCACCTGTGACCTCAGCACACAGGAGGAGGTAGAAGAGTCTGATCTAAGCCAGCCTGGGCTATGTAAGGAATATGGAGACCCTGTCCAAAAAAAAAAAGTTCTTAATTTTTAATATGCTATCTAATCTATGCATTATAATATTTCAAACAACCATACCTATGCCGTGATTGTTTTGTGGGCAATATAAAATTTATTGCATCTACCATTTCTTAGCATACGGTTCAGCGGCGCTGAGTAACTTTCAACAGTGTCATACGACCATCACGACGTCATCTCCAGAGGATTTTCATCCCTCACCCAAGAGTCAGTTTTCCGTCACTGTGACATATCCTGGAAGCACTCAGTTTAGAAAGAGGAAAGATGTGTGTGGGCTCAATTCTAGAGTTCTCAGAGACGACTGGTCGACCACATTGCTGGAGGGCTATGGGGGGTGGGACAGCAGGTCACAGCGTGAGCTCATGGCTAGCAAGCTTGCTCACTGAGGGGTGACCAGAAAGACAAGAGAGAAAAGGACTAAAGTAGCTAGAGTTGCCATATCTCTTTTAAGGACATGCGCACACACCCACCCCCACACACAATGACTTCGTTTCCTGTCTTCAAACTCCACCTCTTAAAGAGTCTACCACGGCGCAATAACGCCATAAGCTGGGAACCAACTCTTTAGACATGAGACTTCGGAGAGCCACTTACTCAAACCATCGCAGAAACACCACATCCATTTAACAGGCACCACTTCCTCTCCTCCACCCCACCACATCCTGTCCTCCACCCCGCCTCCATTCTCTTTTCTGTTTCCATGGACTGATTGTATAGCTCATATAAATGGAATTTTATATTCTCTTACATAACGTCCTCCATGCTTACCCACTTTAAAGCCTGTGTCAGGATTCCCATCCTTTTGTGGCTGAATCACGTGATTCCATTATGCACTGTTTTATTTATCCAATCATCTGTCAAGGTCATTTGGATGTTTTCACGTTTGGGTGTTGTGGGCAACTCTGCTAGGACCATAGGCACCTCCTTGAGCTCCTGCATCCCATTCTTTTCCGTACAGTCTAGGTCTGCAGTGAAACTGCCAGGCCCATGGGGGATCCCATAGTTCAGATTTTGAGTAGCTGCAGCATGGCTTTCCACCATGGCTGCACCATTTTACTCTGGCACCAGCGATGCATGTGGACGCTAGCTTCTCTGCGCCCTCCTCAGCACTGGGTGTCTAGCTCTGTAACCTTTTTCGGGACTATTAGCAACAACTCTTTTGAGGGGTTTTATTTATTATCAGTGTGGATGGTATATGTAGTGGGGAGGTACTTGTGTGCTTGTGAAGTCAGAGGACACCATGGACTAGATTCTGTCTTTTATGTGGCTTCCGGAATCAAACCCAGTATGTGCGGCAAGTATTTTTACAGGTGAGCCATCTCGCTGCCCCAGCCCCCCATTACGTATTCAAGTTAGTATATAAACTAATGAAATGCAGTATGACATTTTCATACATACAATGGTCATCCTAATGAGTATAGAATGGAGTCCTACTGTGGGTCTGATTGTGTGTGTGTGTGTGTGTGTGTGTGTGTGTGTGTGTGTGCATCCATGTCTGTATGATCAAAATAGCAGTTGACTGCAACAGGGACGGAAAAGACCTTTGTCATTAGATCCCAAGCCCTGTCCTGGAGGTAAGGCCAAGACATCAATCCCCAGAGAGAGGATGCAACTCTTGATCTCAGCTGAGAAGCTGTGCGAGTTCACCAGAGTTTACAGAAGGGAGTCAGGATGAGAAGCTGGCCTCTGTCCGAGCCTTTTCAGACCCACTTCTGAGACTCCAAAACCTCGGAGGAAGTAAGTAGTAAAGCAAAAGGAGGGACAAGCCGGGAGGATGAGGTGCACACCAGAGCCTGCGATGCCCGAGGAGACACGTGGGTGACCCACTTCCTTGTTGTGAGAAGAGGTGGAGCTTCTGTTGTGTTGCCAAAGCAAATCATTTGACAGTCAAGGTCCAGCCCAGATTCAGAGACAGAATCAGAAATGAACGCGGGAGAAACTCAGAAACTGGGTTTCAGGTTACCAGTGAGGTCAGGACCTCAGAGATTAGGATCTGGAATGAAATTGAGGCTAATTAACAGGAAGCAAGGTCAAAAAAAAAAAAAACTGGAAGGCCTGATTTGAGCTTCTAAATTGAGATCATTTACACAGGAAATTGGGGGTTGGAAAACCTTGGGAAGGCAGTAGAGTTCAAGGTCACTGAGTAAGTAACCCTTGTCAAATAGAGACAAGCAAATGGTCAGCATTACAGCCAGGTCCCAGCCTGCCTGGCTACCTCCAGTGACATAGCTTCCTGCACACTACCAATGCCATGGACTTAGCCAGCCCCAGGGGGCTAGGATGCCCTTAGAGTATTTCCAAAGAGCTATAAGACAAACCATAATAGTTGTTTCCCATTTCTTCTGTGGGGTCAACAGGGCTTCCAGCCTTCAACGGATCTTCCTCACCCCAAATTCCAGGAGAAAAATCAAAAGAGACGAATTGTAGGGAACCATGGACCCCAGAGAGAGATACTAGAGCAGAAGAAATGGAAACATTTGCATGAGAGAGAGGTAGACTTCTCAGGTGGCCCAAAGTTTTTGCTTCCTGTTGCTCAAGCCTATGTGTGTTGCGCCCTGCCCTGAGGAAACCTTTGAACATGGGAAAGATCTCCCTCAGGCAAGAGGGAGATCAGACTGGTCAGCCTGACCTAATCACAGGAGCCTCTGGGTGTTGGAAGGAAGCCACTTGTTGGTTCCCGGCTGCTCAGCCCCGAAAAAATCACATAGGATCTGTATTAATTAAATCACTGCTTGGCCCATTAGCCTTAGCTTCTTATTGGTTAACTCTCACATGTTAATTTAACCCATTTCTATTAACCTGTGTATCACCATGTAGCTGTGGCTTACTGGATAACATTCCCAGCATTTGTCTCTGGAGGGCTACATGGCTTCTCTCTGACTCCACCTCCTTTCTCCCAGAATTTCATTTAGTTTTCCCTGCCTAGCTCTGTTCCCCTGAAGCTCTGCTATAGGCCCAAAGCAGTTCCTTTATTAACCAATGGTATTCACAGCATACAAAGGGGAATCCCACATCATCTTGGGGGGGAGGAAAGGTGAGGTGATAGAAGATATGTTCCCACCATCCTAGATGAGAACCGTGATGCAAACTGCCCCAACGTTAGAAAGTGCAGGCAGCCTCTGAGTTGAGAACATTGTTTGTCCTTAGAAGATGTGAAAAAAGAACCCTAGGCTTGGAATGAGTTCACAAGCCCAATGACACCTTGGCATCACCAGCCTGCCAAGAGCCTGAGCAGCTGACCCAAGAGACCATAGCCACATGCAGGGTCGTCTGAAGCAGTGAGAAACACACACACCTGCTGGAGGACAAAAGCGACAGGTTTCATGGAGTCTTGTGCTCCTGTGACACTGTCATGGTGTGAACCACAGGTGAGTGTGCTACTGTGACTTCCATCATGGTGTGAACAACAGGTGTGCTGCTCTGACTTCCATCATGGTGTGAACAGCAGGTGAGTGTGCTGCTCTGACATCCATCATGGTGTGAACAGCAGGTGAGTGTGCTGCTCTGACATCCATCATGGTGTGAACAGCAGGTGAGTGTGCTGCTCTGACATCCATCATGGTGTGAACAGCAGGTGAGTGTGCTGCTCTGACTTCCATCATGGTGTGAACAGCAGGTGAGTGTGCTGCTCCATGATGGGCTGGAATAAATCAGGAGCTGAATTAAACCCTCCCTTACATGGTCTTTTTTTTTTTCCAGCTATTATGTCACAGAAACAAAGAAAGAAACTAACACAATGAGATGTCTGGAAGTCGTTCTACTGTAAAATGAACCCGAGCATCAGAAACTCTGTGGGTCTCCTTCAGCTTCTTTTAGCATTCATTTTTAGGGGCTGGACAGACGCCTCAGTGGTTAAGAGTTGCTGCTCTTCCAGGGGACCTGGAACCCAGCATCCACGTGGTAGCACATAACTGTCTGTAACCAGGAGATTTGACCAATTGTAGTGGCACTTGCCTGTGGGGGCCTGACAGGAGGATCAAAAAGTTTGAGGTTACTCTGGGCTAAATCAAGAGACCCTGCCTCAAAATGATCACGATGACACTGGTGGTCATTGTCTTAGTTGCTTTTCTGTTGCTGTGATAAACACCATCATGAAAACAACTTACGAGGGGGGGGAGGATAAGGTTTTTTGAGGCTTTGGGGTCCAGAGGGCTAGAATCAATGATGAAGAAGTGGGGGTGACAGATATCAGGTGACTACAGCAGCAGCAGGAAGAGAGAGAGTTGAACGGAAGTTGTGAGAATCTTTTGAAACCTCAAAGGCGGCCCCGCCTCCGCCACCGTTGACATACTTCCTCTGGCAGCAGCTGCCCACTAGGAACCAAGTATTCAAATGCCTGAGACTTATGGGGGACCACTTATTCAAAGTACCACAATAGTGATGGTAATGTTGTTGGTGATGGTGGTGATAATGATGGTCATGGTGGTGGGGATGGTGGTGATGGTGGTGATGATGATGGTGATAATGGTAATGATGGTGGTAAGGGTGGTGGTGGTGGTGGTGATAACGATGATGGCGATGGTGGTGATGATGGTGACAATAATGGTCATGGTGGTGGGGATGGTGAGGATGGTAATAATGGTTCTAATGGTGATGGTGGTAATGGCGGTGATGATGGCGGGAATGGTGGTGGGAATGGTAATATAGTGGTGATGATGGTGGTGATAGTGTTGGTGATAATTGATAGTGGTATTTAGAATACAGACTGATATGTGCTCCCTTGATAACCAACCAAGTTGCTCTCAGCTCACAGAGGACTAAAATGACCAAGGCTCTCATCTTTCCAGGAACCTTGGCTACACTGAAGGAGAAAGCGAAACAGAAAGGAAGCAGAGGGGAGGAATTGCACACAGGCGGTTAGAAGTTTAGAAGCAAACGAAACTACCACAGCCCTGTTAGTCCAGGACCTTTATGGAGGTCAGTGTGCAGTGAGCCAGACGAGAAGTGTGTGTGTGTGTGTGTGTGTCTGTGTGTGTGTGTGTGTCTGTGTGTGTGTGTCTGTGTGTGTGTGTGTGTGTCTGCGTGCGCGCGCGTGCGCCCACGAGCACCCTGAGGAGCCTGTCAGAGCCTCATTTTCCAGGATGCAAGTCTACCCCCAACTGATAACACTCTAAATAACAGGTGAGTGACTCCTGGCAGGAAGGAGATTGTCTGACCTCATTGTTTGCCTTTTCCCCCCTCTTTGTTCTTCACAAATAAAGGTTTTTTAATAAACTGAAAGGTCCTCCGCTCCTGCCTGATGATAAAATGAAAGGAACCAGTGAGGTATGGTACGACGTGGCAGCAAAAAGGGAGAAGCTCATCAGAAAATAACAAAGGTGCAAGTTAAAGATAAGGCGGCTGCCGGAGATTAATCCTGCCCGCCTGATTGTTTTCTTTAATACCAAAGCCTGCAATAGCAAGCGATAAGTTTGCTGAGTAATTTGGTTTGGGGTGAGGAAATAAAATTCAGGTAGGCCCTATAATTGATTTCCCTTTCTTTAGTTTTCTAAACATTAAACAACAACAACAACCACAAAGCCTGCCTTGGCTGCACTTTCTTTCTTCCAGATACACTGTCTGTCCTGTCCTCTTCACACACACACACACACACACACACACACACACACACACACACACACATTCTCGATTGCAAAAGGAAGGTAAAAAGGTAAGAGCAAGAAAGAAACGCTCTTCTCACCCAGTAGGTTCAGGAAGGTTTGCATGAAATGTCTAAATTCGGTGCTATGGGATGTCCAATTAAAAAAGAAAAAAGGGAAAGAAAAAAAAAAAGATCTTGGCGTTCTAAGCCCTTGTCCCTCTGAATGAAGGTGAAGGTGTCCATGCAGAGGTCATCAGTTTTAAATGAAGTTGTTAGGATGGGCCTCACTCCCATCTGAAAGGTGCCTGCAGAGAAATGGAGACTGGGAAGCAGTCATGCATCCAGGGACACTGCCTTCTCAAGATGCCGGGTAGACATCCCAGATGCATCTCCCAGTGAGGAGCTGTCAGAGGACTCAGAAGCCAGAGTCAGAAGGGAAGCAGGCTCACCCTTAGGCCTCCAAAGTGACCCTTCTCATTAGACGCATGGACAGGTTCAAATGCAGCCGATAGAATGAGCCCTAACCCAGCAGACCAGTGTTCCAGCCTCTTCATGTGCACAAGGGGGAACTAACCAGGCTCACTCTGATTCAGTAAGTCTAGGCCAGTGTTGTGGAGACCACAGACCTCACACAATGGTCAATCCTGGGATTCAGCTCTTTAAGGGGACAGGCGGGGACGGGCATGGAAGAAGGGGGTGTAGAGAGAGGGAGTCCAAGTGGTAGCTCAGAGCCAAACATGTAAGTGGTTCTGCAACTCACAGATTGACATGAGGCCTCCAGGAGGGGGGAGCCTTGAGCGGGGGTAGAGGAGAACACCAAAAAGGGACTGCCAGGGGACAGACAGCTCAACAAGTACCATAGCACACTGCATGTGTGCCAGTACAGGCAGAGCCTTATATGTTGTGACAAAATAAATAGCCCCCAGTTGTTTATCCAACGACTAATTTCTCATCTTATCTATTAGGGAATGAAATGGGGAAAGTTTCCTGTTTCTCACAGAGACCAGAGACATGAAAGAGACCAAACAAACTCCCCCAGTGTCAAGGGGAGGCATGAGTGATACAGCCAGGTGGAGAACGGGATGAAGGGGCTGCTGTGGAGACACCCTGGGTTAGCATCACCTTGGAAAATGACTGAGGAGCTGGCAGACATTTTTTTTCTCTGTGACAGCTATTTCTGAGGCCTGAGTGATTGGCCAAGGGTAGGCTTTCAGCTTTCCGTGGTCCCTCTCCAAGTCAGGAGACGGACTGAAGTCAGTTATCAGAAGGCAATGCTCATACACCTCAGTCTCCAAGACGGCATCCTGTCCTCCCCAGCAACCCTGGCACAACACCCTGCCTATCAGAAGCACCAGAAGGGTGAGGACCCAGTGCTGGTCTAGCTTGGATCCCCCTGAGCACTTGGCTCTCTTCTCAGGGATTCACGGAGAGGAAGCAGGAGCCCAGAACAGTGGGTGGGTTATCCCCGAGTGAGAGTATCCCTTCATTGTCAACTTGACTGGATTTAGAATTTCCATGGAAACATACTCTGGCCGTGTCCAACAAGACCTACACAACGTGGGCAGCACCATTTCATGGGTTAGGGTTCCCAACTAAACAAAAAAGAGGAAGTGAGCTGAGCACCTGCCTTAGTGTGTGTGTGTGTGTGTGTGTGTGTGTGTGTGTGTGTGTGTGTGTGTCTTCCTGACCGCAGGCAGATTCAGTGAGACCAGCTGCCTCACGTTCCTGCTCCCTTGCTCTCCCCACCACGACAGGACTATGCATTTGAGTTGAGAGCCAGAGTAGAGCCTTCCTCCTGGAAATGGCTCCTGTTAGGTAGTCTGTCACAGAGGCAAAGAAGCATGAATGCACCCAAGTTCACCAAGCATGTGAAGAACTAAGCCTTTGGGGACAACAGGTTGGTCACTCTCTGCTAGGCAGGCAGATCTTAGACAGGAGCATTGTTTCAGGGATGGGGACTCTAAAGAGATAAATATTCTTCACTCAAAAAAGAAATAAATAAATCCTCTTGACTCTGGAGGTTAAGGCTTTGGCCTGGGCACACAACACACCTGAGAACCAAGTTCTGACAGGGAGAAGCAGAGCAGGCAAGCCTACACAAGAGGTTCCCACTTAGACGATACATTATGCCGCGGTGGAAGAAGGAAAAGATGCTGATGTCTGGACCACATTCCAACTAATGGAACCTGGATCTGTCAACCCTCACAACTTGCAACAGTCAGCCTTCCATCGCTGTAACAACTTTTATCCGGAAGGCACGTTTGTTTCTGTGTAGTTTCCGAGATTCCAGCCCGTGGGTACCAGTTGGCTCCACTGCTTCTTGACCAGCAGAGATGAAGAACACTATGGCTGGGCCATTTGATGGAGCAAAGCTTCTCGCATCATGGCATCTGCGAAGCAACAAGAAACAGGAAAAAAAAAAAAAAGCTAGGGCCTAGGGCACCACCACATCCCTTTCAAAGGCACATCCCGGATGCTATAACTTTCTTGCCTCAGGCAGCACCTGGGTAAGGTATAACTACCTCCCAACAGCACCACAGGCCAGCAACCAAACATTTGCTGCATGGGCCTCAGGGGACTACTTCCCAAAACTGTTCCATCCCTATGTCCTTAATAGAAGGGAAATTATCAGGCCTCACCAATTCCCATCAGCTCAGACCCAGGGTCTGTACTTGAGAGTCACCCCTAGGCTGTATACAGAATAACCTGCAAGGGCTCACCCTCAGGCCACAGAAAGTGGAACTCTAAAGGGGAAAGTCCCCTGTTGTGGTTTGTAGAGAGAAGATGACCGGCAATAAGAGAGAAGAAGACAAGAGACAAACTCAAAGGTCCCGAAGAGGGGCTGACCAGATTAGGGAAAGGTTCTTGATCCCTGGAACCCACATGGGAGAAGGAGAAAATCAACTTCAACAAGTTGTCTTCTAACTTCTACATGTGTGCCCAAACACATAAATGATAAATAAATTAAATAAATAAATAGTATCTCAACTTCCCAAAGGCCCCTGGCATAGTCTGCAAAATGAAGCATGCATAAAGAAATGGGAGCTGAGGAACCTGGCCCTGCCTCAGCTCCTGCCATCTCCTGTCAATCACCTCCAGTGATGACATTCTGATAACCCCAAAGTGTGGGTCTGATGATTCCAGGTCCACTCCCTCAGGATCAGAGCACAAAGATGGTACCAGTGTACCAGACAGGAGCAATACTGGGTTTTGACTCTTTGTGGCCTTCCAAAGCTCATGTTGATGCTTAATCCCCGACACCACGGTATTAACGTGAGGTCTTTGGGAGGGGACTGGTCTTGGGGACTCCACCCTGATGAAGAGAAACAAGAACTTTGTAAAGGAGGCTAGATAGACAGTGGATGCCCCTTTTCAGCCCTCTGCTCCTGAGGTCATCATGGTAAAACAACATCTTGGCAGTGGACACAGCCTGCATCACAGTCAGAAGGTTCTGGCACCTTCAGTTTAGACTTCCCACTTTCTGTGACGGAAAGGATAATTATTGCAGGCTATTTATAAACTCTCCGATCTCCAGCAGTTTATTATAGACAGCCAAACAGACTAAGACAGAAAGATTACAAAGGAGGCACTATATTAACAGACAGTTGAAACCACAGGGTTTGGTGATGCAGGCCTGTAATCCCAGCATTCAGGAGGTAGAGACAGGAGGATTGGGAGTTCAAGGTCATTCTCAGCTACAAATTGAGTTCAGCGTCAGCCTCCGAAAAAGCATAATGTTTCAAGCAAAGCTTGGCTCCAGGAGGCTGTGGTACAGCTGGTGGGACCTATGCCATCTCTTCACCTCTACACCTCGGTTTAGCTGTCTGTTAAATGGAGAAAATAACAGCTAACTCATGGGACCACTGTGACCTGTCGGGAACTGACCATAGAAGGCTCTCCATGTACTTTCTGGGACTCAGAACAATAGCTAGACCGGTAATTTCATCTCAATTCCATGGTCTTTCCAAAGAAGGTTTTAGGTTGGTGTAAGACAGATGAGATGTGAACAATAACTTTCTCTTTGAGGAGAGAAAGAGTAATGTCACGGTTTGTACACAATTCTCCTGGCCGTGGAAGAATGCTGTCCCCTCTGGGCCAGCCTAATTTAATCCACTGCAGTGGCTTCCTGTGAATGGGGGCGGGGATGATAAAGAATCCCCAAGAAAACATGGGGAGGCGTGAAAACCAAGAAGGCATTAGCTGATTTAGGAGAGGATTCGGGGAAGTAGGCTAACGTTCTCTGAAAGACCCTCGAAAACACTGGAGAGAAAAGAGCTAATTGAAGAATGAGGGAGTTTTCTTCACCAGTGCTGGCTGAGTAAAAATATAATTATCTCTGATTCATGGAGATTGCTACAATGTGACTCATTTACCAAAACAGTTACTAGCAGAATCACATTTGTGACTGTGGGAAGACCACGTGGGAGCCAGGGCTGTCTGAAATCCTGAACATTCCTCCCTTGCACGATGACACCTTGAAGGAGACACTGCTCTCCTCCTGGGTGGGTTTCTGGGCTCCTCTAGGGCCATTTGCAATATGAAGAAGGCAGGGCCTTTCGTGTGAGATGGGGAAACCTCGGACGATCTCTGTGGACCAGGTTCCAGAATAGTATCCACCTCCCTGGCCTGGGAAGGATCCCATTCATATGTTCACTCCCTTCCATATCTACCAGCAAAGCTGAAGCTCAGACAGCTATGTGTTTGGTTTCTTATGCATACTGAGTTGGTGGTTTGTTCCTTGAGCTTGAACAAACCTAGCCACTGTAAGGCACTACCGATTGTTAGTTGTCTGGTTGCTCTAAGAAGGAAAACCTGGTATTTCTGCAATCAAGCATTTCTCTCTGAAGTTCCACCATGACTCTCGGGCAATCAGCACAATCCACCAGAGCTGTTTAAAAGCCCAAACCTTGGAAGGGCTGCATACAGTTGAGGGAAGAAGGCTGCTAGGCCAGTGCACTGAACCATGTGGGAGGACAGTGAAAAGGAACAGCTCAGTAGGTAAAATACCTCCTGATCAAGCATGAGAACCTGGGTTCAGGTCCCCAGAGACCACTTAAAAAGCTGGACTTAGCTGGACGTGTAGACTCCTAGGACTGAAGGGTAGAAACAGCTAGATCCCGGGGGCTTGCTGGCCAGTCAGCAGCAGAATTAACAAGTTCCACGTTCAGTGAGGACACTGTTTCAGAAACCATGAGGTGGAGACAGATGGAGGGAGACACAGATGAGTGTACCTGTACACACACACACACACACACATACACACACACACCACACACACACACACACATACATATCATACCCAAGCACACACATAAACCATACACACATGCATAAACCACACATAACACAAACACATATAAACCACACATCATACAGACACACACATAAACCACACATGCATACACACAGTGACGCACAAGATAGAAAAACATAAAATGTATGGCATGGGAAAATATAAGAAAACACATTTTTTTTCACCCAGTTGAAAGAATTTTTTCAAGGAGAAATATCTAGAAAAAGGCAGAAGCCAAGAGTTCTGAAGGGACCAGAGTAATGAAAACAAATTCAGCTCCCGGCTAATGAAGAGCGTTTCAGAGCAGGTTGAGACCCTAACGGATACAAATGAGGGTCATTATCGTTCCTGGGTCTTCTGTTCAGTGTAGGACGAGAGCTGTGTAAATGGAAGGAGATGACCAGGGCTAATGGTAGAAAGATAGCCCACCAGGCCAGTCTCTTAATAAGAGCCATTATCAGCTCCAGCCCCGAAGTCACGTGAGGGTCTGAAGATCATCAATATAGATGACGCTTAGCTGTCCTCATCCAGGGGTGACTGATGCTTTTGGAGCCACCCACATTCCACCCCTCCCCCAATATGCATAAAAGCCAAAGACAGTCCCAGATAAGGGGTGTTTTTTGAGGCTGGGAATGATCACAGTGTGTATTACTGCGAGGTGCGTACTGTGCGCAAGGCATGATATTTCATACTTCATACGTGTTATTTCATGCAATCACAACTATAAGTCCTCGTTTAGAACTTAAGGATAATTGAGGTCCAGAAAGGCTGAGTAACTCACCTAAGGTCAAACAGTGCCAGATGAGAGACTGAAACAGAAGGTCAGCTCTGGGCAGAAGTAACAAGGACAAAACCTGGCAGCCACATCACGTCAGGGCAACAAGGAAGAAAGGGTCATTCTGATAAGGACAGGACCTGGTTGAGGGTCTAGACACAAACAGATCTTACAGACAAAAACTGCCCCCCAAACTGTGGCTGGAGACAGTGGCACTGGCTGTCTGCCTCTGGCTTTGCATGTTGGTAGCTTATAGGGATGATGTCTACCTGCATCGCATGCTGTTAGCTGGTAATCCCTCAGAACTGTGGGAGGAAGAGCCGCTTCTAAGGTAGATGGTTCAAGGCCGCGGTGCCGCTGCTCCCTGAGAACTAGGGCTGGAGTGCAGCTGCTCCCTGAGAACTAGGGCTGGGAGGCTCCCAATGCATCTAATCTCGGGACTTATGTCAATGTGCCCTGGGACTTACTATCCTTATATAATTGAGGTAAAACCAAAGGTGGAAAGAAATGGGCGGGGACGCGGTTGATTGGGTTTGTGTTTGTTCCTTTGTTTTGTTTTGTACTTAGAGTACAAATCCAAAGTCCTTCTCATGGACTCTATCCCCAGACCTTCCCTTCCTGTCCCTCCAGTGGGATGGGGCTCACAGCTGCCCCGTACTCCAGAGTGCAGTGGGATGGGGCTCACAGCTGCTCTGTACCCCAGTGAGTGCAGTGGGATGGGGCTCACAGCTGCCCTGTACCCCAGTGAGTGCAGTGGGCTGGAGTGGCAACTAGAAAGATGCTACAAAGCACACAATAAATACCTTTCACACTGAGGTGCTGAGGACACCAAGTTATTCAGAGACCCCAGCTCTAGAGGTACTGAGCACAGTGGGGGACATATCCATGATTATCTAATTATTTTCAATATTTTCAACATAATGCAATATTACTTGTATGTAATAAAAATATTGATATTTTCAATATAATGTAACAATATAGCGATAAGAATTGTCCAAGGGTTACAATAAGACCAAGGAGTTGGTCATGAGGTTGGGGGAAACTTCCTGGGAGAGATGATCTGGAGCAGAGCTCAGGAAAAGCATTTGAGGCAGAGAGAATGTTAGGAAAGAGACCCTACCATGTAATACGTGCACATGTGTGTTTGCGAGCAGCCGGGACATAACAAAGAGGCATCACTGAAATATCATTTTAATATAAGTCGTAGCAAGGGACGGATAGGAAGCGATGAGCTTGAGCAATTGCCAGGGGACTGCGTGCTATATTAAGAATCTTGGCAGTTATTCTGTAACTATCAGTGACTTTTTTTTTTCAAGAAGAAGAATGACTTGATGAAATTTATGCCCTTCATAAATTATTCTTTTGGAATTTAAAATGAATAATATTGGGGCAAGATTGAGGGTAGAGAGATCAACAGGAAAACCCCTCTAATTTAACAGAGTAATACAGGTGAAGCTGTAGCAATGCAGTGAGAATGGAAGCTATAGGACAGACCTGAGAAGAAGCTGCAGCTGGACCATTGGGAGTTAGCAACTGATGTGATGTAAGACGGGAAGAGTAACTTGGGAGAGACCCGGACAGAAAAAAGGTGCCGAGTCCAGATGAACATGTGACAGACGAGAAGTCCAGAGGCAGTTTGTACTGGAGGAGGCCTGGGTTCACTTGGATGTACGAGTTCAAGACGGAAAGTAGACACAAAACTAGAGAAGGGGCTGGGTGGTCTCCCTGATTCAGGAACACACGACATCTGTGATTGACGCTGCACAGTGGAAATAGTCATCAGAGAAGCAAATGCAGCAAATGCAGATGAGGACGTGGGTAAAGAGGAAGCCTGGCACAAGGCTGCTGTGACTGTAAACTGGGGCGGCCTCTGTCTGGCTACTAGAGGCGCAAATGGTGTGTGATAAAACTCATACTGTCAAACTGACAGGTTCCAGAGCCACTTAGGAGGCAGGCGTCCAGGGATGCCTGGGAGGGGTCTAGATTGGGTAAACTGAGGCGGGAAGATCCATTTGGCCGTGGGCAGCACCATTCCGTGGCTGGAGTCCTGGGCTGAGTAGAAAGGAGGAAGGAACCTGAGCAATGGTGTCCATCACACTCTGCTTCTCGGCTGCAGATATGATGTCGTCCAGCTCCCGATGACTCACTTGCCATGAGGCTCTGTATCCCCTATAACTGTAAACTGAAATAAACCCCTTCTTCTTTTGTTTTGTTTTGTTTGTTTGAGACAGGGTTTCGCTGTGTAGCCTTGGCTGTCCTGGAGCTCATTCTGAAGACGGGGCTTGGCCTCAAACTCAGAGATCTGCCTGCCTCTACCTCCCAAGTGCTGGATTAAAGGTCTGTGCCCCCACTGCCCAGCAAACACGTTCTCCTTTAACTCAGTTCTTGTTGGGTATTTTGTCCGTGAGTGCAGTAACTAATATGTGGTGGGCTCGGCCACCTCTGGGAGAAAGGATCTGGGTAGAGGCCGAGCAAGATTACAAACAAGCTCAAGGCATCTAGCAAGGAATCCTGAGGCCCTCAGTATTCTTCACCGAATCTAGAAAAAGAACTAGCGGCTGTGAATGGACATGCCCTCCCCTGGCACCACATAACTCTATCCTGCAGCCCTGTGTGGAGGAGCCCAGGCGCCAAGGGTCAGGCAGGGCTCTGGAAAGCATAGGCTGTGCTGCAGTTGCCCTCACTGCCCAAGCCTGGGCTGACACAGCCCGCCTGCATTATCTTGATGGCATGCTGAAGCCGGGTGGGTGTCCATTAAGAGAAATCAATGCTATCTTCCAGATTTGCATAGCTTCCAAGTCGCCTGTCGTGGGAACTCTTTCCTAAAGGAAGAGTCTTGCCAGTCAATCACAGGTTGCCTGGGATCCCCAAGGGACCACAGCTTGTAGGCATTTGCTTGGGAGAGTTTCGCATCTATTCACCCATCGAGCCGGGCCAGTCGAGTAAGAGTGTGCGGTGAGGGAAGTGTCACAAAACCCACTTCAGAGCCAGAAGGCTGGTGAACTGATTCTGTCTCAGGAGTCCCCAGCTGTGCAGAAAGCAGGTCACCTTCAGAGCGAGATCTGTTCATCACGCAGGCTGCAGGGCTTTCGTACAGGGGAGATCCTCTCTCCTGACTTACATCATGTCTCAGTTCAAATGTCATTAACAGCCCACGGAGACAGAGGCCTGGAGGAAGTGGGATGTCCAAAGAACCTAAGACGATATTAACCTTCTAAGGAAAAATACTTAAAGCAATTATTAGCTTCCTTTTTGAGAAACTGAAATGCTTCAAAAAAGGATCGAAATAGCTTAAATTAAATAAAAGCAAGTGACTGTGTGTGTGTGTGTGTGTGTGTGTGTATGTGTTTGAGACAGGGTCTCACTATATCTCATACTGGCTTCAAACTTAATCTGTAGCCTAGGCTGGTCTCAAAACTCATAGCAATCTAATCCCTCAGCTCCTTGAGTGCTGAGATTTTATGCATAAGCCTCCATGCCCAGCTACATTCTACATACACATATATAATACTTTAATATATTGTAGAGTTCTCACAGTGTTCCTTTGAAGGCACACCTCGTCATCTTCTTGCACTGTATTACTGAACATTGATTAAATGATGTTTTCTAAAGTATCAGGATTCGAAAGTTCTGCTCAAACATTAATATCCTATAATGGCTTCTAGAACATTATTATCTACAATTTATTACTATAAAAACTGATATATAGAGTATTTAAATGACTATCCAATGAACTAGTGACAGAGTTGGAAATGGCACTCAATATTTTATCTGGCCTACTAAATCACACTGCCCAACTAGGCCTGTCTCTTTGCGCACTGATCTGCTCTCAGGGAATATTGAAGACCTCACTGTTGGCCTACTAGGAATCTACAATCAGTCAGCGCCTGTTCAATTCTGTCAAGCAATTTCATTCATTATAAGAAATGTAGAGGAACTTTGAACTTTAAGTAGTCAAACGACTCCTAAATTGGGGGAGGGGGCAGGGAGACAAAATTTTATGGTACAACAAATTATATCAGTCTTTTAAAATGCCTGGATTTACAGTGAAGGAGGTAAGACTGCCAAAAAGATAAGCGCAGACATAGCACGTTCAAAATCTGTGACCTTCTATTAAATATCTCTGCTGCCTCAACAGTCCTCTGCTTCAAACTTCCTCCTCTTCCTCTTCCTCTTCCTCCCAAACACTGTTGTCCACCTGGTGCCTAGCTCCACCGATGCACCCTTTCCACTAACAAATTCGAGAGGGAAGGGGTGAGCCTCCTGTTTTCTGTGTCTTTCTGCACTGTGTGACTTTGTTCGCTCACTGGAGTGCCCAGTAGGAGTTGCCAAGTGAAACCCAAACTGGGTATTTGTCCAGCAAGAAACAGGACTGTCTGCTGCGTTGTTGAATCCATTATTAGGACCCCTGTCGAGGGTGGGGCCTTGGGAGAGGCGAGCTCTAGGTGGAAACAGCAGAAAGGCTCACACTCTGAACCCCGAACTAAGGCAATCGCTATAGAGAAGCTACTGTTGGGATGAGGAAAATCAAGATAAGCGCAGATCTTTCCTTTTGCTCCCACTCTGACTGCAAGAAGGAAGATCCGTGTCTGTCTCAGCAGGCCAAAGGACTGCCTAGATAAGAAACACCTCCAGTGAGCTGGGCTTATTTTAACTACATGGGGAATTCCCTCCCAGTGAATTCTACTTAAAGAAAAATCTCTTCATTGTAGAGCCAGAAAAGAGTCCCCCAGAAATGAGGAGGCACCATGTTTCTGATGAAACGAAGTCAGTAACATGACTCTGATGTGTGCTGTATCTAAACTAAACCCCCAAAGTAGCTTTTTACCATTGCGTGCTATCCACATATGGAAATAAATAGACTCATTCACATAACAGAGCAGTGTGAACACAGTCTGGCTTCCAAAATTCAGGATGTATATTACTAGCATGCATCAGGCCTACGGAAGGGTTAATTCTCAAAATAAACTCCTTTTTCATACAGATGGAGGCAGGAAGCTGTGGCCAATGTTTAATCAATCAATAGACATTCATTTTATGATTCAAGGTTTACACTGCTCTCCATTTGGAGCTAAGTGGAGGAATGAAGAAAAGAATCTGTCAGAATAAAATTATTTCTTGTTAGCTTTGCCTCCATTGTCTCAATTCAGCCTAGTACATGTTCATCTTTTCTATGACTTAAATAAGGCAGCAGAGAGTGGTTATGTTAACCCTCTGTGGATTTCCCAAAAAGTCTCATCTCAAACCAGCAATTTAGTCCACACTCTCCATGAGCTGTCAGAGTTCTGTCTCAAAATGTGAAATCAAATAATTGGTCAGTTACTTTGTAGATACCATTGTGTTACCAGTTTTATAAAGCCCTGTGATTCTAAATTCCCTTTTTCTCTCCAGCACCTCCACTCTGGGTTTAGTGTCTAATTCTCCAAGCACTGTGGTAGAATGCAAATAATACAGATTTTAGATACAAACAGACTTCATTCAAATTTCTTTAACTGGGAGGAGTTTTACTCTGGGGACAAAGCTCCAGTTTCAGTTGGGAATGGCAGCACAGAGTGGTTTTAAAAGAGAATCAGAACAGGTCCCGGACACGCAAAGGACGAGCGTTGCCCTTGACTTGCTGGCCTGGGAACTGAGTAGGAATGGGAGCCCCAGACGGGGCATGGCATCTCCAGGGACACTGGCCCAATGTCAGAACTGAGAGACAGTCGTGGGTGTTTCAGGGGTGTGTCTCCCCACCCATCCCTTGAGTGATTCTGGGCAGAGCTTCGCGGCTTCTCCAGAGTAGGAGTGAATGAAATAGAATAGGGAAGCAGAGTCACCCTAACCAAACACTAAACCATCCTCCTTCGAGCCTAAACTCTAGCTGGAGACTGGCCAAAGGCATAATCCAGTCAGCACCAGCACAGGATGCTGAGGGACAGAGGATGGCTGGGGATCGTAGGATGCTCACCGCCAGCTTGAAGGGGCCCTGTGAGGATCGATACTGTCAGCTGAACCAGGTCTAGAATCACCTAGGAGACAAGCCTCTGAGCAGGTCTGTGAGGGGCTATCCAGACTGAGAAAGGCCCTGGACACTCCTGTACTGTGAGGGACCCCTTAGACTGGGCTAATCGAGGGAGAAGACTCACCTTAACGGTGAGCAGCACCCTCATCATTCCACGTGCTGGGGACCGAGACTGAATAAAAAAGAGACTCAGAAGAGCAACCTTAGTTCCCTTCTGCTTCTTGACAACAGATATAATGCGGCCGTCCAGCCACCTCAAGATCCTGCCTGCCGGGTATGACTTCCTACCATAGCAGACTGCACCCTCGAACTGAGGGTCAAAAGAAACCCTTTTTCCTTCAGTCACTTTTGGGGGCTACTTTATCACGAACCAAGAAAGGTAATACAGTCTGTAACAACCGGGCAGGAAAGGACAGCTCAGGTTTACTAGGCCCACAGCAGACAAATGACGAGGACGACCTCAGGGCACCACCCTGAGCTCTGCCAGGAACTTCGGATCTCCACATACAAGGACCTCCCCACTGCTAATGGTTCTAGAACATTCCACTGGGAATAGATTTCTTCAAGCTGGTGTTGGAGAGGAACTTTTCGCTACACATATAAACAGTGATAAAAATCCTCTGCGTACTCAAGAATGCACGCTTGATCTGTCTAAATGGCAAGGTATCATAACCTGGTGCCTCTGAGAGTCAACTGATATTAGACTTCAGAAAATATTTATGGGAAGAGGAAGCAACAATTAACAATTTCCTTAAATCAATTACAACACACAGCAGCTCCTCCATAAATGTTTGTTGATGCCGATGATGATAATTAAAAGCCTTTTATAGATGGGCTGTGACAGATGACCATGTCATGACTAAGGCCTTGTGGCCCGATGAGAACCACCATTATCTATAAATATTGACTAAGGTTGAGCCTCACACATGCCAACGAAACTCAAGCGTACCATCGCCTGCTCACCAACAGCAAGTGAGATGCGCTGGGTCGCCTGTTTCAACAGACAACGACAGTAGCGAAGGAGGAAGTGCAGATGTGGTCCCAAATCTATGTGTACGACCCTCATTTCTCCAATGTTTTACAGGCAAGACTTCTGATATTTCTTCATCATTTGGGGACTCTTGGGACTTTGAGTGGCGAAGGTTTTTTGTGTGGTGCAGTCCCCCACAGAGTACCAAGAGGAAGCATGAGAGACGAGATTGTAATATGAGAAAAAAACATAAAGACTCACTCCATCCTGTCCTGTGCATGGTGACACATCCCAGCCCTCCTCCGGCTGAGAGAAACTCACTTGTCTGAGCCCATTCTGGGTTACATAGAAAGACCCTGTCTGAAAGCAAAGATCAGCCTTGTTCTTTAGTTAGGCCTTGGACCATTTGTGATGTGGTATTCTAACCCGGGTTTTCAAAGTGTAGTGATCCACCTGGGGTGAGTGACATGTCTCTCAACTCAGACTTCATTATTTCCAAACCTTGTTCTCAAACGCTTGGCTAAAAGCAGGATATAAGTAATTTAGACATATATTCTGGTCAGAAGTCAGTCATGGGTAAAGTAATTGCAACTTTCTTTTTTTGTTATTTTATACGTATGAATGCTTTGCCTACGTGTATGTATGTGTACCACATGTGTGCCTGATGCCCACATAGGCCAGAAAAGTGTGTCAGATTCCTAGAACTGGAGTTATACACCGTTGTGAGCCGCCCTGTGGGTGCTGAGAAATGAGCTGGGGCCTCTACAAGAGCAACAAGTGTTCTTACCCACTGAGCATCTCTCTAGCCTTATAATAGTTTCTTTAAATCTCACTCATCGGTGTGTATGTACACACGTGTTTTCAGCTTCCGTGCTTTCCACAGAGAAGTAAACATGCCAAGATTTGGGGCTCCTAGAGCCACATTCCCCAAACCTAAGATACTAGATCACATGTCGGACTCTAAATATTCTTAACCTGAGCCACTGTTTCATTTTCACTACCTCAGTCCAAACAAGGCTCTTCACGCCCTGGCCCCTTCCTTCTGAATCTCTACAGCATGGGCAAATATTGAGAAACAAGAAAACTTGGGCCGGGGAGATGGCACCGTCAGTAAGTGCTTACGGCACAACCATGAGGACCTGGGATCAGAGGGTCTCCGGGCTTGCTGGCCAGCTAGTGTGGCTCAAATGGCAAGCTCCAGGTTCAAAGCGAGACTCTGTCTCCCAGACTAAGGTGGAGCTGGTTGAAGTGAGGCACACCAGCCAAGATCAGCGGACGGAGGCAGGAGGATCAGCCTGGACTACACATTTAAGGCCGGTATGGCGGTGGACGCCTTTTATCCTAGTACTGGGGAGGCAGATGGAGGCAGATCTCAGAGTTTAAGGCCAGCCAGAGTGAGTTCTAAGACAGTCAGGGCTAGACAGAGAAACCTTATTTTGATAATTAATTAAATAATTAGATAAATGCAGTGGAACGTGACAGAAGGCATCCGATGTTGGACCTCTGACCTCTATGGCACATACACATTTGCAAGCATACGGTATCTCAGTCAGGTTACTACGGCTGTGATGAAACACCATGACCAAAAGCCACACGGGGAGTAGACAGATGGGTTTCCATTCACAGCTCCATATCGTCAAAAGCAGTGAGGGCAGGAACTCATTCAGGGAAGGAACCTGGAGGCAGGAGCTGATGCAGAGGCCACGGAGGGGTGCCACTTAGTGGCTTTCTTCCCATGGCTTGCTCAGCCTACTTTCTTACAGAACCCAGGACTACCAAGTCAGGGATGGCACCACCCACCAAGGGTTGTGTCCTCCCCCATTGACCGCTAATTAAGAAAATGCTTTACAGCTGAATCTTATGGAGGCGGTTTCTCAGATGAGGCTCCCTCCTCTCTGATGACTCTTGTTCATGTAAATTCACACAAAACCAGTCAGTATTCACAGCATACCAGAACCCCCTAAACCAGCAAACACTAGGCACGCACACGCACAGACACACACACACACACACACACACACACACACACACACGGCAAGAACGCCATCAAATATAGAAAAAAGATCATTCATAGCATATTTTAAGGGACTTTCATAAAGTAAAGCCTGGTCGTGGTTGTGAGTGGCATCAAATTTAACAGCTAAGGACACAACTTCACCCATACCTCTTCCTCGGGGAGTAGTTAGATAATCTGGGGTTAAAGGGATTTAAGGAGGTGCACAGATTAAAATTTTGTCTTCATAATAAATCCGTGCACTTCATTTGTTCACTCTCAGGCTGAAAATCTTTCACAATTTAAATTTTCTCTCATAAGGAAAAAAGCATAATGTACATTCGTTGGTCAGAATCTGAGGGAGAGCATGGCTGTGCGGACCACGCTTCCTTGGGCTTTACCTTTGAAAGGAGAACAAAACAGTGTCCTCAGATAAATTGTGGTCTGTTTTTTCCTCAAGCAAGGCTTCTTTGAAAATTCTTGAGGAAATATTGCCACCTCCTGGGCAGTAGCATGAGGAACAACCACCAGGCTCTTGCTTCCCAGCTTGTTTGTGGCCTCATTTACAAGAGCAACAAAAAGAAGGCTGCCTTGGTCTTCTCGCTTCTATCGCTATTCCCACACGGCATTGACACACACACGCACACACACACACACACACACACACACACACACGCACACACACACACAAAGTAAGTCACTATAAAAAAAATCACAAAACTTATGCAGCATTGAACTGAAAGCCCATTTCAACAACAAATAAATTCTCCAGGGAAAAACAAAACATTGAACAGGTTTGCTCAGCTTCTTTAAAGTCTCAGCCACTCTCTAACTCTTACGGGCCTGATAGAGAATCTTGGCAGACTTCCAGCTTGCTTCTGTCCCTTCCGGTTCCGTTATCCCTGTTGTTGTTGATCTCCCCTTATAAAGAAATTCAAGTCTGCCTGGCGAGTCTTGGATTTTCCAATCTATTTTAATAGCATAAAAAGTTATCGGCCCTTATAATTTTTACTCATAGTGTTTTGAGAGATTCTTGTGGTAAAGCCCAAGGTGGCCTTGGAATGACGGTCCCTCTGCCTCTGCCTCCCAAGTGTTGACACACCACCACACCTGGTTTAAAACCTAAGGCTTAAAAAACGAGACACCTGAAGGGGTTGTAGCTCTAAAGCTCAGGGTGTGTGAAGCCCTGAGGGAGAGAAAGAGAAGTCTGTACCCTTCCTGAGCCTTTGTAAAATGCTTTGCAGTGTTTCCCTCTTCCTATTAGTCAGTTATCCTTACCATCTATTTTATTTTATTCTTATTTGATAGCAAATCAAGCAAGTAAAACAGACATTAGTAAAACTATAGCAAAGAGAGGGCCAAACCCTTGGCCAGGTCACACCCTTGCAACAAAAGCAGTATCTCTGGGCCACCTGCGCCCTGAGTTTAGGAGGCCAGGGTGGAGAGGTCCACAGACCTGCGAAGTAGTCTGCCCTGCTAGATGAGAAAAGACAGGAAACCTGCATCGCTTACCTCCTCACCGCTGTTTCACTGGGGAGCTTCTGCATTAAAATCTCGGCTTCCCAGGATTTCAAGTGCCATTTCTCTGAGAAACATTTCACTCTAAGATGGCTCAGAGGTTAAGAGCACTGGCTGCTCTTTCAGAGGTCCTGAGTTCAATTCCCAGCAACCACATGGTGGCTCATCTGTACTGAGATCTGGCGCCCTCCTCTGGCGTGCGGGCATACATCGAGGCAGAATGTTGTATACATAATAAATAAATCTAAAAAAAAAATTAAAAAAAATTTAAAAAGGATGTGTGTGGATTAACTGTGGTTGATAGTCCGTGTCTACATTCATTCTGGGGAGAAACTGTGAGAAAAGCCCCGTCTTGCAGCAAGTCCCCCAAGCTGTTGGCAGATCTAGCTTCTGGTCCCCAGTACTTGGGATGAACGGCCCTGTCACGCAGTCAAAACCGGTGAGCCACTGACATCTGCGCTAGAACACTGCCTCGGTTTCCTCCATCCTCTGCTCAGGCAAGTCTGGCAAATGAAGTAAACGGGGGGGGGGGGGGCTCAATTTCTTTAATCAGCTGACACATTTTTTTGTTGCTCTCCCCCAGGTTGTTGCTGAGGTAACTACAAGTACTTCAATGTCAGTGTGCCGTGACGTGTGTCACCAAATGTCCCCAGAGGAGTGGTAGCGTGATGGATGGGAGAGAGGCAGATGAGGACACAGGAGCTGCCCCCCACCCCGCCAAGCGCTAACACTGCCTGCTAGCAGCTAACGCTCTGTCCAGTCGGTAACGCTGACAGATTAGCAGTTTTCCGGCGGGCTCGGTGTTGCACCGAGGACTAGCGTGGCTTCAGAGAATACAAAGACAATGAGAAGAGAGAAACAGGGGAAACCTCTTTTTCCCTTCGAAATCTTGTTTTGAGCTAGGGAGTCCCTCGTGCAAAAACATCTTTGGTGCCAGTGAGTATCTGGATCTGCAAATGCTAAATTGATTCACTGTTCCGCAGATGCCCCGGGGCTGAGTATCCAGGGATAAATGCATTAATCATGGGTGCCAGCTATAAGGGACGCTGCTCCCAACAGCGGCCATCACAGGAACTCTTTCGAAGACCACGTGCCCCCAAGTAGCTCTCTGAAGCATCATTACTGACCGTGTGCGGTGGGAGGGATGGGTGCTGACATTGAGAAATAAACGTATTTACGTTTAGTCCTTGTCTAAAAAGAGAGGTTGGGTGGAGGGAGGCGCTTTGGGACAGAGTCATTGCAGATGAAGCAAACACATGGACACTGAAACAACACGTGTGTGTGTGTGTGCATGCACGCACACACACACACACTTACACACACACACAAAAGCTTTCAGGGAGAAACAGAAAATAATGTTTTGCAATTACAGTCCACAGCTGCTGCAGTTCTGATGCGCGCTTGCTACACAGGTGCGGCCATTATAACAATGAATAGCGCGCATTAAAGGTACCATCCATAGGGGTAATAATACCAGGGTTGAAAAGGTATTTTCATTTGCAGCCTGATGTTAGGCAGGAAATAAAATGAGGCGTTTCGCAGCCAGCCTGATGGCTCAGCTGCCACACGGGAGGCCTGAGCCTGGGATGAATATAGGACCCTTATGTGTGGATATCTCAGTGGGAACCTGGCTATGACTCCTACCAGAGAGACTACCAAATCTCTTTCTATTCTTTAAAAAAGTAAATAAAAATGCTTTCTGGTTGTGAATTAAGGAAACTGAGGTTCTTAGTAACTCATGGAGTTAGTAGGATCAGTCTGTCTGGCACCTACTAAAAATATTTTTTTAAGTGGAGGAAATATCCAAGAGATGGGGAAATGAAATGGCATGGCTTCTGGGGAGGGGGGAAGGGGACGAGAAACCTGGGGGAGGCCATGGCTTCAAAACAACTCCCTGAGGCCATGCCATCACAACTTTCCGTGTCACAGCCCAAAAATGTTCCCACCACTGCCAGCCAGGAAGCATGTGGCTCCAGGTTCCACACACCTAGCCCCGCAGGAGGATGCAGACAGTACCGCATCTCATTTATTTGCTCTCACTTTAAAGATCCATAAACTCTTCACTCCCGGTGGGAAAAACTCTTCGGTCAAGGAAGGCGTCCACGCTGAGTGAGGGCAGGAAAACGCTGAGCAGGCAGCCTTGAACCAGCCTCACAGAAGGCAAAGGAGCAGCCTGGGTGTGAACCTGAACCCCTCCTCAGACACCATGAGGTCCATGGTGTCTTGCTGCAGAGCCTTGGCGAGGTCAAAGTGCAGCAGGCACGAACGCAGTGATGCCACATGTCACCACAGGAACTTTTTCTCCGTCACCACTTTCCTGAGTGGATTCGTGCATGCTGTTCAAAGACTCTAGGCCAGAAAACAGAACTGGGTGCCAGAAAAGAAGAACGCAGAGTACATGGCCTTCTGCACGTGTGGGTTCCACGTCTGAGGAGTCAGTCCATCAGAAAGTGTGTGCATCAGTGATGGACGTGCACAGATTTGACGTCACCACCTAGGCAATCCAGAGCAGCAGCTGCTGTAGGTGATTTAAAGGATACAAGAAGGAGGCTGGAGAGATGGCTCAGTGGTTGAGAGCACTGACTTCTCTTCCAGAGGACCTGGGTTCAGCTCCCAGCACACACATGGCAGCTCGTAACTGTCTATAACTCCAGTTCCAGGGGACCCAAAACCACAACCAAGCAGTAATGCACATAAAATAAAATTGGAAAAAAAAATTCCGCAAAAAGAAAAGTATAGAAGAAGATGTGTATGTTACACAGAAATACTGTGTCCTTTTATTTAAGGGATTCGAGCATCCATAGGTCAGGTTGTGCATTTTTTCTCAATGCCATAACCAGTCTCAGCTTCAGTGTCTCAGGAAGACAGTTAAATGTTTAGTGCTCTCTAGGAAAGCTGTTTCAATGTTGTCTATCACTAACAGAAACGCAAGCAAACAATAATGCAGAGAATAATGCATATTGTGGTGTGAATATTACAAGCGAGGGGTCCATTGGACACAGGTGGGTGTTGGAACAGTGCAGGTGGCCTGGGCATGCTTCCCCAGATCCCAGGTGGACAGCCACCCACAGCTTGGAGGTCTGGAAACTCACTACCCTGGCAGAGAGCTGAGGGGCATGCAGCCCTTGCCAGGAGGAAAGCCATTCTAGGGAAGTGGGAGAGGCCCCCCTGTACCAAGGAAGGCAAAAACACAGCCCTTTGTAGAGAGGCCTTAAAAGTGAGGCGAGGATTCAAATTAATTTGGAACTTCACAGGAAGCCTGCATAATGAAAACAAAACTCAACTGCGGTGCTGGCTGGCACACTCTGGGCCTGGAAGAGCGCGCTCAGCAGAGCTCTGGATCGCTGCGGCCCCCTGGGAGGACAAGCAGAGCCACGGCGATGGAGACACGAGAAGGATGGGGAAACCGAGGTGAGGAAGGGTCCTACCTGTCGTCAGTCTTCGGGATCCAAGAGCTCTCCGCTGCTTTCATCGTACATTCAGTTTAATGAGTCATTCAACAAAGATCGTCGACCAATGTGGTTTGAATGAAAATGGCCCCCATAAATTCATAAGGAATAGCACTTTTTAGGAGGTTTAGCCTTGTTGGAGTAGTTGTGGCCTTGTTGGAGGACGTGTGTTACTGCAGAGCTCTGAGGTTTCAGATACTCAAGCAAGGCCCAGTCTCTCTTTCTCTCTCTCTCTCTCTCTCTCTCTCTCTCTCTCTCTCTCTCTCTCTCTCTTTCTTTCCCCCCCCCCCTTCTGCCTGCCTATCTGGATGTAGAAGTCTCAGTTTTTTCTTTGGCACCATGTCTGACTGCATGCAGCCACACTTCCTGATACGATTATAATGGACTAAACCTCTAAAATGTAAGCAAGCCACCCCGATTAAATGCTGTCTTTTATAAGAGATGCTATGGTTATGATGTATCTTCACAGCAATAGAAACCCTACCTAAGACAGAAGTGGGGACGAGGGACTGGGGTATTGCTGCGATGGGCCAGACCATGCTTTTGTTTGGAGTAACATAGACTCAGGGACTCTGGATTCGAAAAGCAGTTGAATGCTTTAAGCAGGGCTTAATAGGTCATACTAGAAGGAGCATAGAAGACAGTGGTGCTAAGGGTGATTTGAACTCTGGTGCAAGAATTTCAGAGGAGAATATTAATATGTGGCTTAAAGATAATTCTTGTGATATTTTGATGAAAAATATGACTGATTTCTGCTCTTGTCCAAAATATCTGCCTGAGGCTAAATTGAAGAGTTCCAGATTTTGGCAGAAATTTCCAGACAGCCTAGTGTGTTGCTTGGTTATTAGTAGTCATACTTATGCAGATCTGTAATGAAAAGGAGCAAGTTAAGCAAGAAAATACAAAATGTATAGTTTGAGGGAAAGTGGGCATCAGGAAGCATAAACAGTTTAAAGAAAAGCCTGATGCTAAGTGGAATAAAGAGAGTGCTGACCTCAGAGCAAGACCCTGCCCAGCTGAGCTTCCAACCTGTGAAAGGGAACTAAAGTAAAAACGAATTTAAAAAATGATTAGGGCAGGGCATGGTGGTGCACATCTTTAATCCCGACATTCAGAAGGCAGAGGCTGATGGATCTCTGGTCTACAGAGCTAGTTTCAGGACAACCAAACTTAGGGAGTGAAGGAAACCACGGAAAACAGAAAGCTGCGGACAATGTACTTGAATGAGGGAGCCATGGTCCAGCCCAGCAAGCAGTACAACTTGGTTCTGGCTTTAGAATCAAGGATAGAAGAAAGGGGTTATGGGATCTCCCTCCATGGCTAAGGGAAAGCTGCTGAGGCCACGCATGTGTCAGGCATGTCCCTGCGTAGCCATGTCCTAGAGAGGCCATTATGTTTAGCTGTGAAGGCAAAGCATAGATTGCCTTGGATACCCCAAGGTGTTAAAGATGCCTGGGTCATGGGACCTGCTAAGGAAAGCTGATGACAGAGGGTGGAGCCAGGACAGGAGTAAAGTGTGTTGCAGTCAACAAAACTGAAAGGAGCTGGAGATCTGAAGAGCACTTTGACACCAGACGACCTGGAGATGCAGGATTTGAAGTTTGCCTAGCTGGTTTTCAGTCTTGCTTTAGTCCAGTATTTTCTCACTATTCTCCTATGTCTCCTTTCCTCCCTTTTAGAGCAGAAATGTATATTCTATGACATTGTATGTCGGGCATATATGATCTTTTTTATTTTGATTTTACAGAGGATTACAGTTAAGAGACTGCACGAGTCTCAGAAGGACTTTGGACTTAGAACTTTTAAAGTGTTAAGACTGTGATAGACTATGAGGACTTTTAGAGTCGGAATGAATGCATTTCTGCATTATGATATGACTATAAGCCTATGGGGGCCAAAGAGTAAAATATGTGGTTTGAATAAAAATTGCCCCCATAAGCCCATAGGGAGTAGCCTATGGGGGCAATGTATGGCCTTGTTGGTGGAAGTATGTCACTGACGGGGGGGACACTTTGAGGTTTCAGATGCTCAAGCCAGGGACAGTGTCTCTCTCTCTCTCTCTCTTCCTGCTGCCTGCTGATTCAGATGTAGAACTCTCAGCTTCTTCTCCAGCACCTGTCTGCCTGTGTGTCACCATGTTTCCTGCCAGGATGATAATAGATGAAACCTCTGAACTGTAAATCAGTCCCAATTAAATGCTTTCTTTTATAAGAGTCGCCTTGATCATGATGTCTCTTCTCAGCAACAGAACAGTGACTAAGACACCCACAAAATATGTACGAGCACTAGTCCGTGAAGAACATTTCAGGCCCCTAGACTGAAAATGCTGGGGCAGAAATATCAGCATAATGTTAAGTTCTTAGTAAAGTACTTGTCACAGGAAGAATGGAGACAAGGATGCTCAAGACAGAAAACTTGAGAGTGTGCCTAATCCAGACCAGGGGTGACAAAGTGGCTCAGTACATTAACAGAATGTGTCAAAAATATATCATTTCTGAGATAGAATTATAGAAGACCCTGCCATTTTACTCCCAGGCTACCCAGAGGAGCCAGCTGATGGGTCTGAAGACATTTATATGGCAACAAGCCTTAGGGGTGAGCTTAGATACAAATCCTTCACCTAGTCTATAGTCAGCTCACTACAGCCCTGGCTGACACCTTGGTTACAGCCTTATGAGAAACCCTGAACCAGAACCACCAAGCAGAGCTATGCTGTTATGGAATATTTGTTTAACTATGAAAAGATGTGTTGCATTTGTTTAACTATGTAAACATGTGTTGCTGTTTTACCTTGCCTGCCTAGGGAACCTGATTGGTCTAATAAAAGAGCTGAATGGCGTATAGGGAGGAAGGAGGTATAGACAGGATTTCCAGGCAGGGAGAGTAAGGAGGAGGAGGAGGAATTTAGGCTCAGGGAAGGAGGAAGAAGAGATGCCAGGGAGAAGCCAGGGGTCAGTCAGAGAGACACAGGGGAAGCAGGAAAGCAGGACATACAGAATTAAAGAAAGGTAAAGAGCAGCAAGGCAAAATGAAATGCCCCCACAGGTCTTTATGTTTGAGCTCTTACTCACCAGCTGGTGGTGCTGTTTGGGAAAGTAGTGGAGCCTTTGGGAGATACGGTGGTGAGTCAGGAGGAAAGGAGTTGCTCGGGGTCCTCTCTTCTGGTCCCATCTCTGCTCCCTTACCTTCCCAGGTGTGAGTGAACTGCTTCACACTGCTGCTGCCACAGCCCCGACTGCTTCTAGGGCCGTTCCTTCCTCACCGTGACAAACTGTGCCCACAGACCATGAACAAAATAGATCCTTCCTTCCTTAAAAGTTACTTAGGATCAAATATTTGGTCACAGGTATGAGAAAAGAGCTATTGCTTGTACAGACTCACATTCTGTGTGGGAATGGTTATCAAGAAAAACAAGTACTTGGGCCAGCAAGTGCTGAGATTACAAACATGCACCATCATGCCCAGATTCATTAGTTATTTTCTAAACAGCAATAGTGAGAAAAAAAAAAACACCCACAACCATTCTTCCTCACAATACAAACTCAGTTGCTCTTTCTTAACCACACCGATCATAAACTTACTTGACTTCAAATTAAAGACCACAAACAGAGACTATCCATGCTCCCCCAAGAAACAAACCATCCAAAGGAAATTCCTAACACTCCAAACATTGTATATAGGATCACCTGCCAGCACACACAGATCACTTTTCACCAGGACACCCCTAGACAAATGTCAGCCTATCAGGGAGCCTGAACCTTAAAAATCCCTCTGCGATTATAAAAACTCCACCCCCACTATGCTCAGTGCTCTCTGATCATACCAATATGTTGGGCATACAGAGATTCCGAGTTCACTAACTTGTGTAAGAAAAAAAGGCTCTTTGCCTTTACATAAAGGACTCGGTCTCCTTGATGTTTTCTGGGAAACTCCGCAGATCTGGGTATAACAGCTGTCAAGTTATTGCCAATATTTATTATTGTGGATTTACAGTGAAATCATTATATTAATTGAAATAGGTATGGCACAGAGAAACAGTACCACACAGCTCACTCATATGAAGAATAAGGAATGGCCCCCTGCCCACCTGCATACTAGAAGTGCCAATTGGGCTCAGTTGTTGTAGGGGAAACAAAGGGAAGAGGAAGAAAGAGTGGTCGCATCAAGTGGGAAGGAAAATATAACGGTAGGAGTCTGAGGGGGAAGCAGGAGGGACGGATATGAGCAAAATTCTCAAAAGTTTTGTAAAAAATTCTCAAAAAATAAATTTTAAAACCTTTCTTAAAAGTTTCAGGTTAGGGCCTGGTTCACAGTCAAGAATAAGTTGTGAGCTGATATTTTCTCACTCTGCTCCCTTTCCTCCCTTTTGGACCGGTAATGTGCACCATGTGTCATTGTATGTTGGAAGCATGTGATCTGCTTTTTCATTTTTACTTTGCAGGGGATTACAGTTAAGAGATTACATGAGTCTGAGAAGTGACTCTGAACTTTGGACTTATAAACAGTGTTGGTACTGTGAGAGACTATGGGCACTTCTGAAGTTGGACAAAAGGCATTTTGCATTCTGATATGGTGGTAGAATGTGGCAGTTTGAATAAAAATGACCCCCATAGGCCCATAGGGAGTGGCACTATTATAAGGTGTGGCCTTGCTGGAGGTGCAGCCGTGTTGGAGGAAGTATGTCACTGGGGATGGGCTTTGAGGTTTCAGAAGCTCGAGCCAGGCCCAGAGTCATTCTCTCTTCCTGCTGCCTGCTGATCTGGATGTATAACTATCAACTACTTCTCCAGAACCGTGTGTGCCTGCATGCTGCCATGCTTTCAACACCATGACCATAATGAATTAAACCTCTGAGCTATAAGCTAGCCCCAATTAAACACTTCCTTTGTAAGAGTTGCTGTGGTCATGGTGTCTCTTCACAGCAATAGAAACCCTAACTAAGACACATATATACAGATATATAAATGTTACCTAGTATGCTTATGCACATAAACATAGATGAGCTCACACGTTTATTTAGTCCATCCTTATTTCTCCACTTTACTTTTGTGGCACTTTCTCTCCGAAGTGAGAAGCCCGACTCCCCAGACAGACAGATGGACTGGTTTTACAGCTCTACGATACATACGAAGCAGTTTTCAAACAGGATTTGTTTATAATTCCAGTGCACACTTTGTGCGTGCGTGCACACACACACAGCAGGGCTGAGGGTATAGTCACATGTGTTAATTATTTCCCCTTCTTCCTTCCACAAAAGGTAACAAACTTTTGTTTATATACTTTGTCCTATGCCCCCAACATTCCCTTAACCAGCTCCCATGCCAGTCCACTGGTATCTTACCTTTCTCATTTTTTTCATAACTGCAGTTTTACTTCATTGTGTATGTATAGTAGTTTATTCGATGTCCCATGATTCAGGGTTTAAGCAGCTCCAAATATTTGCACAGAATAATGCTGTGATAAGCCTGTATGATATGGGTATCCATACATTGCACGTGACTCTAGGGTGAACGCTTGGAGCTGTGCTTGCTGCACCAACAGCATATTGCAAGTGTATGCAGACGAAACCTTATCAAATAGCCCCAGCTTCTCTCTTCGGCTTATGCCGTTATCATCTCCACCAACAAGGAAGAAAAATGTTTGTTTCCCCACCGTCTACAAACAGAATACTGTGAAGTTTTTCATTTTAAATATTTTATAGTGGTGATTAATCACTGATCAGTGAAATATTTTTATTTATATGCTCATATGCTTTTTGTAGTCATTTTTCTTTTAATAATGTTGATGGTATTCTTTGATCATAGAAAGTTTTTTTATATTTATACATAACATTTGTTAATTATTTATTACCTCTGAATTTTAAGCTGTAGCCAGCCCTTTGCATTACTAGGTTGAAAATTATTTTAAACATATTTTCTTCTAGCACTTTTTATTTTATACTTTTACTTGCAAACACTTGTTGTAATAGGCTGCTTGTTTGTCCTGGCCACCCAGAACTGAAATAACAACACAGAAACAATATTATTTAAAACCCTGCTTGGCCCATTAGCTCTAGCTTCTTACTGGCTAACTCTCACATCTTAATTTAACCCATTTCTATTAATCTATGTATTGCCACATGGCTGTGGCTTACTGGGTAAAGTTCCCAGTATCTGTCTCTGGCAGGGCTACATAGCTTCTTCCTGACTCTGCCTTCTTCCTCCCAGCATTCAATTTAGTTTTCCCCACCTAGCTAAATTCTGCTTTGCTATAAGTCCAAAGCAGTTTCTTTATTAATCAATGGTAACCACAGCATACAGAGGGAAATCCCACATCAATCACTAATGGTACAATACAATGGACAACACTTTGACCTGTGTAAATAATGTATTTTGATCATATTCACTCCCTGTATAATTCATCAAGCCCTGCTCCTTATATGTGTTGACTTCATATGTCTGCTTTTAATTTCCCTTTCCATGTATGAAAGAACACATGCAAAATCTTATAGTACAACTGGATTGTTTCGCTTACTATGATGATCTCCAGCCCCTCAGTTTTCTTGCAAACATTATTTTATTCTTCCTTATGACCAAATAAAACTCCAGCATGTATTTAGTAGTATACCATATTTTTTATCCATGCATTTGTTGATGAACACTTAAGCTAATTCTTAATTTAGCTATCATATGTATAGTTAATATACTGCTATTAACTATATCAACTATACTTGTTGGTAGTATAGTTAGTATACTACCAAATGTGTCTGTAGCTATCCCTGTCCTGGTGGTATTTTTTAATAACCATTAACTCTGCCTGACACAGTCTAGGGTTAGAAACTGGCATGGAAATTTAAAACAGGTTCTTGTTCGTGCACAGTACAAATAGTTTTTATGGGGACAGTCATCTTAGTTAGGGTTTTTATTGTCGTAAAGAGACACTATGACCACGGCAGCTCTTATGAAGAAAAACATTCAGTGGAGTGGCTTACAATTTAGAGGTTTAGTCCATTATCATCATGGTGAGACATGCAACGCACGCAGGCAGACATGGGGCTAGAGAGGGGGCTGAGAGTTTTACATCTTGATACACAAGCAACAGGAAGTTGTCTGTCTCACTGGGCATGGCTTGGGCCTATATAAGACCTCAAAGCTCACCTTCACAGTGACACACTTCCTCCAACAAGGCCACATCTCCTAAAAGTACCACTCCCTATGAGGGCAATTTTCTGTCAAAATGCCTCAGAAGTATTTTTGGGTTTTTTTGTTTGTTTTCATCTTGAATTGTTTTGTTGTAGCTTATAGGAAAATGAGTATTGTTCTGTTAACTGACTCCCACTCTGTAATTGGAAAAAGTGCAGCTGTTTGGTGACATTCTGAATGCTTCGAAGTAAATACATCTTTTTTCTATATGAGTAGTATTGTCCTTTCCATAGGTCTGAAATTTTTCTTCTCAAGGGGAGCTAGTTTTTGTTTTTGCCCATTATAGGTCATGAATTATTGCAGTATTTTTCTTTAAATTTTATTAGCTGGAAAAAAAAACTTTTGTCTATACACTTTGCATATTGTGAAGGGGGTAATAAAAGTTAAAACATTTTCATCCGCAGTTGAAATTCCAAAATCACAATCCCAATTGAACAAGAGATTCCACAGAATTCAGTTGTAGAAATAAGAATAATCAATTGTACCACACGATGAAATTATTAGAATCAAATAATCTCAAAGTCTTCATTATGGAGTTTGTGACCCCTAGGAAAAGACCGTAGACTCGATCCTGATTATAATTAGTTAAGTTTATTAAAGATGCTGGTAGACAACTATCTCTAAGCCAATTAGAGATTTCCAAGCACAGTGGGGTGAGGGAAGAATTGTTTTTTAAGGCAAAACCACAAGAAGACCTTGTGTATCTGCACAAGCAAGCCAAGAGCTGCTCTGCTCTGCCAAGATTAGGTAGTCAAGGCAACCTCAAAATAGTCATTGAATGCCTGTGTAAACAGGTTACAGAAATCAAAAGGCAGTTAGTCATAGCAGAACAAGTAGACAGTCGGGGCTGTGCATTTGGTGGAGAGGCGCCACCGACTAAGGGTTATTGGGAACTTATCTTCCAGGGACTGGAGCCTGAGACAAATGCCCAGAGGGTATCAACATGCACGTCTAGCATAAAATGGAGTTTCTTTAGCCATCGCACGGTCCCTGGAGGACTAGTAGAAAAGTGTGTTCTACTGAGGACTCTGTGTTCTTTCACTGCCATTACGATGCAGCAGCAGTTACATTCTGAAGTTCCCCGATTAAAGGCCTGAGAATGTATCCATCCCCAAAAGCAGGAGCTCAAAGTCCGAGACGGCCATATGAAACTCTTTGTCGACATAAGTCCAGCAAGGGCTCTGAGAAAGCGGGCTATGATACCCTTGTCCATTTATCTAAATATGGATCGTCAGGGAACTTGACAAATCAGAAGTATTTTTAATTAGTTAAGTCAGCTTTTATTAAATTATGCCACATTTAAAATTAAAATCGGAGTGTATTTTCAAATAGTGTGATTTGTCCTTTATAAGTCAGACGCCGGGAGAGAAAAGCGTTGCATCTTGGTACCATTGTCCAATTTATTTGTGTTTTTCTTTGAAACCCCAGACTCATTCGTGAGAGTCCTGTTAATCAGCTTAGCGCTTTAGGGGGAACTTTTAAAGAACCAGTGTTCTAAAATAGCGCCCTTGTCATTTTACACACTTTGGTGATGGAGCAGTTGCTCGTTATATAATTTTGGCTTCTGTTCTTTCCACTTGTGTTTGTCTTTGTAATTTGGGGAGGAATACTGAACACGAGTCCTCTAATAGCTGTAGAGGAGATTGTTTTGTTTTGTTTTTTAAGTATTTTTCCTAGTAAATTTCCATTTCGAATCTTACATCAAAGTCTTTGATCACTCTGAGCTGACATTTCCACAGGAGGATAAACCTCGAGAGGTCTCCAGTTTCTCCAGCACAGCTTGTTTAAAAGGTTGTCTTGTTTCCCAGTGTATCCTTCGTGCCCTTCTGCCAGTAACCAGACCGCTGAAGATGCTGAGGCTTATACCTGAATCTCCCATTCTCCCTGATTGGTCTTCATGCCTTTGGATCCAGTCAGTGCATGCCGTTTCTTTGTAGTACAGTCCCATGTCAGGTGTTAGGATACTGACAGCATTGATTTTTGTGCTCAGCCTTGCTTTGGATATTCAGTCTCTTGTAGTTTCCATATAAATTTTAGGATTTTCCTATTTCTATGAAGAATGTCCTTTGGATTTTGGTGGGAACTGCTTCGAATCTGCTATCATTTTGGCAATATGACGATTTTAATAATATCTTTCTGCTAAACTAAGAATATGGGAGGGTTCTCTTTTTCTGTTTTTGATTTTGCTTTTGGTTTTTGCTTTCTTCTAGTTTCCCGATTTCTTTATTCAGTGCTTTATAGTTTCCATTGTAAAAAATCGTTATTATTCTGCTTTACTCTTTGGCATTTCCTTTGATGAAGTTATTGCAAATACGATTGTTTTCCTGACTTCCCTTCCAATGAGTTTATTGTTTGTGTATAAGAAGCTACTGATTTCTTCTGTATTGACTTTGTATCCTGTTACTTTGTTGAAAGTGTTTATCAGATCTCAGACACTTCTGGTAGAAGAATAGAATCGTAGCATCTACAAACAAGAGTAATTTGACTTTTCCTGTTTGCACCCATTGTATTTCTCTCCCTTGCTCCAACTCTAATTTCACACGCTATATTGACAATATATATATTGACAAGAGTGCTGTCACTGCTCATAACCCCTCTGGAGCCATAACTCAAAATAAACTCTTCCTTCCGTTCCCTTTGGTCGGGATGTTTTGTCATAGCAATACAAAACTAACTAGAATGGTGGTTATTAAACTTTCTTTTAGAAAGACCGAAAGCACGTAAAGTTGGGAAAGAAAAGCTTGCTGAATAGGGGAGGAGCTAGAGGGGAAGGAATGGGGGTAGGTTTGATCAAAGTACATTATATGAATTTATGAATATTTTAAAGAAAACTGCTGAGGTAAATGGTTGACACATATGCTAGTGTCCATTTCTCAAATGAAATTTTTGTAACTTTTGACGTGGGATGACTCCACATCACACACACATACGTGTACACACACATCACTTTCAGATCAGGTCACTGGAGAAACTGAGGCAAAGGGGCTTTGGGGTAAATGTGTTAGGGTGACCTGGTCCCCAGGTAGTCCTAGCCACCCCTGCTCAGGCTGACCGGGATATCACTGAAGTGTGGACAACTCCAGGTGCATGGTGGGACCAATAATATCCACTGACCAGTCCTTCGCCCATCCTCCCAAGACGGTGATTCCCCCAAACTGAAATCCTTTCTGTTTCTGGGGTAACCTCACCGGAGCCAGTAAAGGATCCGAGGCCCGGGGAGGCTGACCCTATGGTAAATATATAACATCAAAGGGGCTCAGCTGGGGCCAATCCTAGAGAAGTTTAGAGAAAATGGGCTGAAGAAGGTGGGCAGCCTCAGCTCCGGAACTCCTGGCTGGAGGACTAAGGAAGTTTGTGACTGACGGGTGTGACGGACCCATGGGCACAGCCCAACAAGACGGGCCTTTGAGATGCAGAGATAGAATAAACACAAATGCCCTTCGGTCTGTGTATGGGGAGCTGCGCGTGTGGTGAGAAGCCCTCTGATGGCGAACACTGGAGAACCTTCTCAACAGTGAGGTTTGGGACAATACTACTACTAACAGACAGAATCCAGAATAATTGTGCAGCGAAAATCTCCGTTGCTCCCAAGAGAGTCAATGCCCCAGAATCCTCCGCGGTAGATCACAACACGGCCCACACCTGCTGCGCAGCGTTGGAGAGAACCAGTTTATTTAAAGAAAAGGTTATAAAGCACAGAGAACTGGCGGTGTAAAAAGCAGTCAGCTACCTCGTGGGCGGCGAGGAAATGCAACCCTCCTCCCTCCCCATCAGGAAAGGTGAGCATTTACTGGTGGTTTCTGTCGTCTTCACCACTGTGAAGAAAAACGAGTGGTCAAAAACACCTCTCATGGGACGCATGGAGCACCTTGGGAAGGGGAAATAGATGAGATCTCCTGGGTAAACTGGGGGCGGTGGGGTGGGAGTAAGAGGAAGGGTTGGGGGATGAAAACAGGAGGGAACGGCATGGTGGAGTTGGGGGAAGGACCAAGTGGGAGAGCAATGAAAGAGGTATCTTGATAGAGGGAGCCATTACAGGGTTAAGGAAAAACCTGGTGCTCGGGAAATTCCCAGGAATTCACAAGGACCTCTAGGAATAGTGAAGAGCGTGCCTGAACGAGCCTTCCCCTGTAATCAGGTCCGTGAATACCCTGTCATCATAGCACCTTCGTCTAGTAACTGATGAAGCAGATGTGGAATCCACATCCAAGCATCAGGAATCCTGTCAAAGAGGAGGAGGGATTATATGAGCAGGGGGGGCGGAGTCAAGACCAAGAGGGGAAACCCAGAGACAGCTGACCCAAGCTCAAGGGAACTCATGACCTCTAGCCTGACAGCTGGGGAGCCTGCATGGGACCAGACTAGGTCCTCGACATGGGGATGAGAGTCGTGTAGCTTGGTCTGTTTGAGGGACCCCTAGCAGTGGGACCAGGATCTATCCCTGGTGCATGAGCTGGCTCTTTGGAGGCCAATCCCTATAGTGGGATGCCTTGTTCAGCCTTGACGCAGGGGGAGGAGCTTGGCCCTGCCTTAATGTGACATGACCTGCTTTGTTGACTACCCATGGAAGGCCTTAGCATTTCAGAGAAGTGGACAGGAGGTGGGATGGGGGGGGGGGGGGGGGGGGGGGGGGGGGGGGGGGGGGGGGCGGGAGAAGGATGAGAGGGGGAACTGTGGTTGGTATGTAAAATGAATAAAAAAAATTAAAAAGAACACCACTTACGGCAGGAGTTGACGGCTAGTTAAGCTTTTATAGAAGCAGAGGGGATACTGTTATATAGAACTGTGTCCCGGCTCTGGTGATGCAGCTGTGTTTGCAGAAAGGACATTTAAAGAGGTCCCCAAATGTATAAGGTGTCACCCTAATCCAATATGAAGCGTCCTTATAAGACAGGGAAGGCTGAGCAGAGCGGCACACACTTTAACAAACCAGCCTTGGAAAGTACAGGTAAAAGGATCAGGTTCAAGGCCAGTCTTGGCTACTTAGTGAGTTCAAGGCCTTCCTGGGCTACCTGAGAGTTGTTTCAAAAGAATAAGGGTAGGAAGCTTTAGGGGAAGAAGGGGGAAAGGGAAGAGAAGGAACAAGGAAGTACTATGGTAACCTTAGCTAATACAGACTTTAGAACCGAGAGTGGGGTGTTGTCCTATCAAACCAAAAAAATGTGTTAGCGTCTTGGAACTATGAAACACGTGGCGGCTAGGCCCGTTTGAGGTGTAGGTGTGAGGTGATCCTGGCGAGGTCTCAGGAATCAGGCACAGCTAATTAAATTAATTAAATTTGAGAATTAAAAACTAGTATCCTTGCTATACAGTGGCAAGGAACTTGGCTTAATTAAATCCTAGTGTTCTGTAGAACGGAGTGTTTATTATCACTATTACTGAGGGTGCACATTGCCACAGAACGAATGGAGGTCAGAGGTCATTTTGTGGAGTTGGTTCTCTCCTTCTATGAGGATTCCAGGGATCACACCTGGGTCCTCGGGCGTCTGTGGCACATGCCTTTACCTGCTGAGCCATTTTGTTGGCCCCATATGGAGGTATTTTGAATAATGCAAGTACAAAAAACTCAGATGAGATTTCTACAAAGATGATCAAACTATGGCCTTATTTGCCCTTACTGCCTCCAGCAAAGCATGAAGACACAGACAAACTGAGGATATTGTTGAGCAAAACATATTTAGAACTTTAAATTTTGGAAAAATTTCCCCTTATACATATAGGTTTTTTTTAAGCCATGAAGTGTGTTTTGAAGGAAAGAGTAGATGGCTGGAAACCATTTTCTAAAGAGATTAGTGTTGAATGTGAGCCACAGACAATTAGCCACCTCACCCAGCACTTTCTAGCCTTTGTGGACAAGGAAAGAGGTTGGGGCAAAATGAAGACAGACTTTAGGGCTTCTGAGATTCCAAAGAAAACAATAGTGGAGCTCCAAGCTATGAGCATGTGCTCATCTTGAAGAAAAGGGAAGAGCTTGGTGTGGTGGCTCACATCCTTAATCCCAGCACTGTGGAGATAGAGAGGCAGGTGGATCTCTATGAGTTCAAGGCCAGCCTTGTACATAAATGCACACACAGAAAAAGGAAGAGGAGGGAAAAAAAATAGAAAAAAAAAAGAGGAAAATGGGGACAAATGTGGTTTCAAGAAGAATTCATAAATCAGGGCTGCTACTCTGACCAGAGGTCAGAAAGAACAGGTCTGGAGTGAGGTCAAATATGTCTCCTTAGTGTCCACAGCTCACACTCCATAGATCAGGCCTAGGGAAACAATATTACTTGTCATTCCTGTGCGCCAGGGGACAGAACACTGAGTCAAACGTTGTTCTTGAGACTCAAGGTCCCATAGGCTTTGCCCTGCTAGGCTTGCACCTGACACTGGGACCATCACTCCTCGGGTCTTTCCAACGTTTCCCCTTTGGAATAAGAAAAATGTATAGCTCAATAAAAACAATAAAACAAAGAATATCTAAGTTGTATCTGGTCTGGCCATTGGGATTTGGAAGCACATTCTATGTTGGATTTCATAGAACTGCAGACAGAAATATGGTTTGCAGGTGAACTGGACTTAAAGCCTCACCCAGACTTGACTGAGCTATTTATATTAGAGATTTTCAGTGAGCTAAGGCTTTGAGGTCTGGGGATGCTGTGAATATGGTTTGTATTTTGTATGTGCAAACATCAACTCTGGTGCTGCGGGGAGAGCTAGCTGCTGGCTGAGTCACACTCCCCCAGTGTGAATACTGATTGATGCCTGACTTCTGATGGGATGTGGCTTGATGTAGGACATTTAAAGAAGCAACCGAAGTTGAACAAGGTCCTCTGGTGTGGCCCTGTCTGGGAGGAACAGGCACCAGGAAAGCATATTCAAAGGAGACTGACCGCGGGAGCACAACACAACCGGAAGCCGTTCATTCATCGGCTAAAGAGAGGTGAGGCCGGAGCCACACCTGAGCCAGTCCGAGAGGGCTCCCAGGCTCCGCATACCTAAATCACACCGTCTGGGGCATTTTGTTAGGGAGCCCAGAAAATTAACTTACACGGATAACTGAGGAACGTAAATCATAAACCAGTGATTTCACGAACAAGCAAGGGCTTTCTTTCCCTCATTCCATTTCAGGGGGAAAAAAAAATGGAACCTTCACTACTGATTTCTGCCAGCTTCATGCTCTTGGGGAAAGGAAGGAACAGGACCGGCAAACACCTCTCAAGCTAGGAGTTGACAGCCAGTCACATGGTCCCCCTTATGTCTGCAGGGGTGCAACGTCTGTCTGAAGCCTGCACCTGCTGCACCCCCACCCCACCGCAATCCCTGCACGTGTAGGGCTCCTTCCCAGAGTGGGTCTACAATGAGAGCAGAGTTAAAGCCAAAGCCACACCCAAATGGCTTCTCTATGGACTGGACTGAGTCCTCCAGTCAGAGAGGTCTGGCATTCCATCCAGTCCCCCCAAACACACACGCTGTTCACATAAAGCTCCTACTTAGAATGTCTCCTCTGGTGGCGGGTGAGAAGATACTTAAAGGCAAAGGCGCGCCCGCACTGGGGACACAGGTAAGGCTTCTCCCCGGTATGGCTCCTCTGGTGCCCAATGAGGTTGAACTTCTGGCTAAAAGCCTTGCCACACTGGGCACACACATAGGGCTTCTCCCCCGTGTGCGTCTTCTGGTGCCTGATGAGGAGCGACTTAAACTCAAATGCCCGTTCACACTCGGAGCACCGGTAGGGCTTCTCCTCTCCGTGGGTCCTCTGGTGTCTGATGAGAGAGACCTTCTTTCGAAACTCATGCCCACACTCGGCGCACAGGTAAGGTTTCTCTCCCGTATGGATCCTCTGGTGCCTGATGAGGTTGAACTTCTGCCGGAAGCTCCGGCCACACTGCGCACACACGTAGGGCTTCTCCCCTGTGTGTGTCCTCTGGTGGCCGATGAGGTTGAACTTCTGGCTGAAACCCCTGCCGCACTGGGGGCACACGTACGGCTTCTCCCCTGTGTGTATCTTCTGGTGTCTGGTGAGCAGGGATTTGAATTCAAAGGCTCGCCCACACTCGGGACACTGGTAAGGCTTCTGCCACCCTGCGTGGGTCCTCTGGTGTCTGATCAGCGTGGCCTCCTTTACAAAACCACGCCCACACTCAGGGCACAGAAAAGGGAGCTCCCCCGTGTGAATTCTCTGGTGCCCGATGAGGTTGAACTTCTGGCTGAAACCCCTGCCGCAGTGGGGGCACACGTACGGCTTCTCCCCCATGTGTGTCTTCTGGTGTCTGGTGAGCAGGGACTTGAATTCAAAGGCTCGCCCACACTCGGGGCACAGGTAAGGCTTCTCCTCGGTGTGGATCCTCTGGTGCCTGATGAGGTTGACCTTCTGGGTGAAACTCCAGCCACACTGGCGACACACGTGAGGTTTCTCCCCGGTGTGTGTCTTCTGGTGTCGGATGAGCGTGCCCTTTTGGCCAAAGCGTTGCCCACACTCAGCACAAACATAGGGCTTCTCCCCAGAGTGTGTGATCTGATGCGTGAGCAGCCTGGAGAGCAGTCGGAAGCCACGGCCGCACACGGAGCAGATGAAGGGGTTGTCGTCAGAGTGGGAGCTCCACCTGTGTTGCAGCAGCGAGGCCTTTCGGCAAAAGCCTCTCCCGCACTCGGGGCACACGAAGGGCTTTTTGTCCAGGTGAGTCCTCTGATGAAGGAGGAGGTCCACCTTCTGGCGGAAGCCTCGCCCACACTCCGGACATACAAGGGGTCTCTCTCCGGAGTGAATGATCTTCTTGTGGTTGTTGAGAGAGGATAAATACATGAAGCCTCGCCCACACTCCCCACACACATACGGCTTCTCTCCCGAGTGTTTCCTCTGATGGACCGTGAGGGAAGCCTTCAGAGTAAACTGGTGCCCACACTCAGCACACGAGTAAGGCTTCTCGCCTCCCTGCATCCCCTGGGGCTTCAAGAGGTCTGACCTCTGGCAAAAGCCTGTTCCGCAGTCAGGATAGTCATGATGCTTCTGAGGGCTGAAAAGGCTGGTGGCATCGGGAAGCCCTGGAGGAAATGCTCCCTGTAGAACTGCTCCAGATTCCGACCCATCGGACCCCTTCAATACTGTGCCTGCCTTCTCGGGGATGCCTCCTGGGGCCGAGTCAAGGTCTGTTGGTTTCCCGCTGCCTTCTTCTACCCAGTACACCGCCTGACCTTGACACGGGCTAAACAGTGTCTGCAGGATCCCAGCTGGACTCGCCCTCGGCAGCAGAGCATCGCTGCTGGCCCCCTCTTCATCTCTTTCACTGCTACAAAAGCCTGGAGCTTCCGGCTGGAGGTTGCTGCCTGCTGGCGGGCTTGGGAAAGTCTGAGGGGGGTGTTCACTCAGCACACACACTCTGAGGACGTCGGGACTAGCAAAAGATATCGGGCAGGAGAGACCGGGCTCTAATTCTGTCCTGGGTTCTGCTAGAGAGAAAGCATTGGTCAGATTCCGAGATGCCGGTGGGTAGTAACATTTCCCCAACTGTAATTCCTCAGACGCTCACACACTCCCTTCACAAACAGCCTTCACACAGCTCTGAACGTCAGGAAACTAAAACCCTGAAAAGCTTCATGGGCGTTGTCAGCTCTGTAAACTACTGCAATTAGAGTCGCTAATAGAGGCATGAACATCCACAAATACTTGTTTTTATTCAATGTGCTGTTTCTTCATTCTTCTGAAATAAAGTGACAAATTTGAAGTCATCTACCTAAAGGTTTCCCCAGATGAGAGAGGCAGATTGAAATAATCTTAAGGACCCCTGTGTGATACTAAACTGAGTGCTCCCTCACCCCATAAGCGAACAGGGAACGAACTGGGTTTTCTTTTCAGCAAACACGGTGTGTTTCGGCAGTGAAGTGCAGCGCCATGGCCTACCCCTTAAAGAAATATGGCTCCCGGTGACCAAATTAATCCAAGACTTTCTTGATTTTCTTCAAGTCATAAAAAAGAAATACTCCCCTCTAATAACAGTGCTTGCTTAGGAGATAACAAGTCAGCACACCTGTGCCACCACGATTGCTTGGGTCTTGTCTATTGGAGCTGATTATAAAATCCTGTGCGTTCTGACTGAGGACTCGTCACGACCAGCCTTTCTAGACCTGCCTGGTTCTTTCTGACCAACACAAAGTGTGGCAGTAGGCCTGCCAACTGTCTTCTAGACTGCTGTTGGACCACCGCCAACTATTAATGCACCACTTACATCTCCTTGCACAGTCCAGTACTAAAGAGTCATTGCAAGGAGCACATCCAGAGGCTACAATACATACTGCAGAACCGTTTACCAGAGATGTTTCCGGACCCTGAGCCACATCAGTGGTGCGTTTGATCTGATCTAAAATAACAGTTTGACATCCAGAGGGGTCAAGGACACCACAAGAAAACACACAGAATCAAGTAACCGGGGCTCATAGGGGTTCAGAGAGACCCAACCGACAACCAGGGAGCCTGCATGGGACTGATCTGGGCACTACGCACAGATGTTACAGCTGTGTAGCTTGGTCCTCTGGTGGGACTCCTAACAGTGGGAACTGTCTCCAACTCTTTTGCAGACTTTCGGGACCCTACTCCTCATACTGTCCAGCCTTAATACATGAGGAGGTGCTTAGTCTTACTGCAACTTGATAAGTCACGTTTTGTTGATGCTCATGGGAGACCGGCCCTTTCCTAAACAGAAACAAAGAGGGGGGGAGGGGGGAGGGTCTGCGAGGAGAGGGGAAGGAGATACTGTGGCCAGGATGTAAAATAAATAAATAAATTTATTAGAGAATAAATACATGGCCAAAGGAGAAGGGTATCATGAAGCTCCCTTCCTAGCACCTAAGTCCACGTACATCCCACTGTTATTTCTAAGAAAACCATTCAGTGAGCTAGCTCTCTGGGTGTCCCTGCTAGTCAACCAGCCTCTTCTTGACAGTCACTACCGCTGGTCCTCCTGGCCTTCCAGACTGTAAAACATAACAGCTGCTTCAGAACTGGGTGACAGGCTAGGAAGGTTGTCATGTACACGCTAAAAAGGCCTAGACTGCCACTAAAGGGAGTCACTGGGAGGAAATACGGAAAACAAGTTTCTAACTGTACTCCAGTGTTTGGGGAAGAGTGGCGCTTAGGTGTAGTAAAATGGTTAGCAGAGAAGATTCCTGACCCAAGTATTGAAGTTGCAGCTTGGATTGTCCTTACCACTTAATGGAAAATGCAGGAAGAAATTAGTAGAATTGTTAAGAAAAAAGGAAAATTCTGTTTATGCATACTGGGCAGGTGAGAAAAATTATCTAAAGAGAACACTAAGCGTCGCTAAACAGCCTTTTATGCACCATATAACCACGCATAATTGCAGAAGTCTGAACAGATGTGGGATTACAGTGCCAGAAACACAGCACTTGGAGCCAAGAGAGCAGGGAGCAGGGTAAAGTGAAGGAAGGCTGTCGTGCTTCCTGGAACCTACGGCTCTGGGTAGAAGAACTTACTTCTGTAGTATTACAGACTTCTTAGGGTAGGGTTTTTCATCATGGCATCTTCCTACATATGTCGTTACACCCTCTCCTTTCCTCCCCAGGAACTTCCCTCTACCCCTCTAGCTACTTATTTCTTCCAACTTCTTTCTTACTATGTATGTTCCATTACCTTCTCTGGTTTCTACTTCACTCGTGTCCTCCCCACCTTTATGACTGATACCCTGTAAAGTTTTGTGATGGACAGAGAGAGAGAGAGAGAGAGAGAGAGAGAGAGAGAGAGAGAGAGAGAGAGAGAGAGAGAGGAGAGAGAGAGAGAGAGAGAGAGAACTTTAGGTTCCATCTATGAGGAGGAGGCACGCACTATTTGTCTGTGAACTCTGGCGTCTTCTGTTGAACGTGATTCCCAGCTGTGTTCACTTGCCTGCAGATTCTCTCGGTATATACCTGAGAGTAACAGAGCCGAGTCATACAATGGGTCTATTAGCTTCTTGAGGAATGGCACACTGATTTCCACAGAAGCACCTGTGTTTTCTTTTTGCCCACCTCCTCACCTGAATTTGCTGGGGAGGGGGTGTTTTTACTGACGATAACCATTCTGATGGGATAATCTCGAGGCAGCTTTATTTTCCGGCTCCCTGGTGTTGGACACTGCTTCACACATTCAGTGTTCACTTGCATTTCTTCTTTTTGAGAACTGTCTGTTCAGCTCATTTACTAACCTGGTTCTTTATTATTTAATTTTTAGCAGAGCTATTCTGATGTAAACATGCACTGTGCTTCAAAAAGGGGAGAGTGACCCCACATCAAATCATTGCCACTTCTATCACAGATGTGACGCCCACAGCTAAGTGGGTATAGTCGGACCTCCACTCTTGGTTTCAAGGGTACAACAGTAGTTCTGGGAGGGCATTCTACTCCTGGCGGATGGCATGGGATGGGGATTGGCAGAATTCTAGGAATGGAACCCCTGCCTCAAGTTGGTGGGGGGCCTGGCCATTGCCCCTGTGAGCCTGAGAGCAGAACACGCCCAAGAGGATTATTTATGAGCCTTAAGCATTAATGGTGTTTGTCTTCCTGGTTTGTGATTTACTTGTCTATCACGCCATTCTACCTTGGGGTAGAATAGAAATATCCTCGCCCTAACACATAAGGCACAAAGAAAAGTCCACATGGGGGAAAGATCACAGCATTCCTGTCAACATTCACCACTTGAAGAACAGAGAGATCACCTTGATTTACGCCTCCTTAGCTCCCACACTCTTGTTTGTCATACCTTTTTTTTAAAGGTAAAAACTTATGAGTTAATCATCAATATCACCGCAAAAATTTTGTAAGTAAAGCTTCTAAAATTCTATATGTAAAGCTGTGGTGCCCTTTTTTCTCTTTATTTTTTTTCTTTTTTCTAACCCCCTGCTCTAGGAATTCTCTTATTTATTTGTTTGTTTGTTTATTTTGGTTTTTTTTAATATTTATTTATTTATTTATTTTGTATACAATATTCTGTCTGTGTGTATATCTGCAGGCCAGAAGAGGGCACCAGACCTCACTACAGATGGCCGTGAGCCACCATGTGGTTGCCGGGAATTGAACTCAGGACCTTTGGAAGAGCAGGCAATGCTCTTAACCACTGAGCCATCTCTCCAGCCCTTATTTTGGTTTTTTGAGACAGGGTTTCTCTGTGGTTTTGGAGCCTGTCCTGGAACTAGCTCTTGTAGACCAGGCTGGTCTCGAACTCACAGAGATTCGCCTGCCTCTGCCTCCCAAGTGCTGGGATTAAAGGCGTGTGCCACCACCGCCCGGCTAGGAATTCTCTTATTTTTAATTGTTTCTGCTTTGTTTAATTGTTATTTTGGGGTTTGGTTGGTTGGTTTTTGGTCTTATGGATGAGAGAAGGATCTTCTTTTACCATTTTCTTCTCTTTGAAGAATTTCTTTACCTATACATGGGACATGGTACGTGTCCCAGGTTCTTTATTTCCATTAGTATCAACGCACCGATTTCCTTCACTCCCCAAGAATAGTTTTGCTAGGTATAGAATTTATAATCCTTTCAGCACTTGAAGAAAATTCTTGCTATGTCCTCATTGGCCTAATTAGTTTACATGAAAAACCCTCTGTAGGAAAGACATTTTTTTCCTCACTGGCTGTCTTCCAGATTTTTATCCTTTTTTTTTTTTTTTTTTTTAGTTTCCAGAATTGTAATTATCATGTGAATTAGTGTTTATGTATATATGTTTATTTAATGTTTCTATGGCTTCTTGTATCTATATGTTTATATCTTTTTACAAAGTTTAAGAAGTTTTCAACCATGATTTTCTCAAATATTTTTCATTATCCTTTTGGATTCTGATGACATAAATACTGTTTTCTTGGCTTTTATACCAGAAGTCTCTGAAATCATTCTTTTTTTCAGTTTATTTTCTTTCTTTGTTCAGATTTATGATATTTTATTGTTCTGGAATCAAGTTCACTGATTCCACTTGGATATCATGGTGAACATATTTAATCCCACCATTCAGGAGGAAGAGACAAGTGGATCCCTATGAGATCAAAGCCAAACAGGGCTACAGTGCGAGACCCTGTCTCAACACATAAAACAAGTTCACAGGTTCCATTCCTCACTCCAACTCTATAGTGAGGCCCATCCAATGAGTTCACATTTTCTCTTGTATATTTCAGTAACAAAAATTGCAAATTTTTTTATATAAAATAATTATTTACTGATATTTTATGCTTTTATTTCAAGAGCATGTATAACAAGTTGAAAATCCTTGGGATGCTTTTTATTCAGTACTAGGGTGTTGGAGGAGGGCCCGCTTGTTTGTCCCAGCCGCCCAGCTACCTTAGCCCCGAAAAAAACACACAGAAATTGTATTAATTAAATCACTGCTTGGCCCATTAGTTCTAGCCTCTTACTGGCTCACATCTTGATTTAACCCATTTCTATTCATCTGTGTATCGCCATGTAGCAGTGGCTTACCAGAAAAGATTCAGCACATCTGTCTCTGGTGGCTCCATGGTGTCTCTCTCTTCTTCTGCCTCTCTTCCTCCCAGCATTCAGTTCTGTCTTCCCCACCTACCTAAGTTCTGCCCTATCAACTAGGCCAAGGCAGTTTCTTTATTCATTAACCAATGAAAGCAACGCACAAACAGAAGGACCTCCTATACCATTGGGGATCAAACCTAAGACCTTGTGCGTGCTAGGCGAGTGCTCTATTCATGAACTATGCCCCCAGCTCTCTTTCTATATTTTATTTTTAAGGTCTCACAGTTGTCCGAGTTGACCTTGAACTTGCCATCCTCCTTCCTCAGTCCAGTGCTAAGTTCACAGTGCTGCATCTACAGGCCCTGAAATCTCATCTCTGATGACCCCCACTTCATCAGTTCATTGTCAATCTTCAAGTTGTAATTTCCTGGCTCTTCCTATGATGGGTGATATTTTTTTATTCCATACCAAATGGTTTAGATTCTAGGTACTATTTAATGTCATTTTAAGAAATATGCACCCTATTTATGCTAAACACTAAAATACAAGTCAGTAGTTAAGTAAGTTATGATATAGCAATATAAAGTAATTCTACTCACCAATAAAAATAAGTTATTGACATACACCATATGTATAAGGTTGGAAGTAATTATGCTAAGTGTAGAAAACAGTTATATCATGTATGAATTAATTAACATAAGTTCTAGAAAATTCAAACAAATCTATAATCGGGAACAGATTAGAAAGGAGGAGACGGTATTGGCAGTTGCTAGCTTCTGGGGGAGGGAGAGTCGGCTTCCTTGAAGGCTGTAGTCCTGGTAGGTCTACCTCACTCTAGTGGGTGTACCCATGAATACACAGGCAACACAAACAGGACTTGCTGAGCTATATTTAAAAGGGAAGGAAAAGAGGGCACGAAGTTGGGAAATGTCCTAACTTGGAGAGATCTGGAAGGAATGAGGAGAGAGGAATGGGGAGAATATAATCAAAATCCATTGTATGTGTGCATGAAATTTTCAAAGAAGAAAATAGTTTGCTTGTTTGAAAGAAAGGAAAAGGAGGACAAGGAGGCTGGAAAGCAGAAGTTGTGGTGAGGTATACAGGAAGTCTGGGAAGGAGGGGGGTGCTCCCTGTGTCAGTTCTAACACAGCACATTGATTTCCACTTCTAATAGTTTACCTTGAAACACGCCCTATTTCTTAATATTCATATCTTAATAGTATTTTATAGTATATGTTAATATACCTCAGATGATAAAGTTCTTTTTTACAAAGTCAGAGTTTGATATAAAGCATAACATCCCCCATATGGTTTATTTAGAAGGAAAAAAGTAAAAACAAGAGCATGGTAGTGCACACCTTCAATCTCAGGACTCAGGAGACAGGGACAGGCAGATCTCTGTGAGCACGAAGTTAGCTGGGTCTACATGAGGAGTTCTGGGCCAGCCAGGGCTACACTGTGAGACCCTGACTCAGAATCATTTTTAAATGCCAGTAAAGTAAAAATAAATTCATGAAAAAAAGATAAGGAGGGCAAAAATTTGCCTGTACATTCTAATATTCATAACAAATTATATGACTATTCATTGGGTTGGATTAAATACCTAAATGTTTTGGAGAAATTCTACAATTATAATCAATAACAAAAGAGAAAAAAATTTAACTTAAAAGTGGGCAAGTGTCTAAAGTAGTCAAATTTTTCCCAGAAGAGGGCACAGATCGCATGAGAAGATGCTCATGTTAGCTACCTAAAACCCCAAGAGAGCCCAAAAAGATGAAGAAGTGAGGTCGGACAATACCAAATGTCAGTAAGGATGAGTCAAAAGGATCCTCACACTGCCACTGCAGTACATGCTCTTACTGGCTTCAGACACAATCTGCTTAGCTAATCAATTCCAAGTTACAAATGTGTGTGAACCAGCTACTTCAGTCCTAGCTATGATTCCTGCATGCTTCCACAAGTGTTATAAAAGTACAGAGTGATAGTATTTAATTGTCAGGAACTGGGGGTGCAGACTATGAGTGAAGAAATTTACAAAACATGCAAAGTAATGTGGTATTCTGAAGGACCCAGCGGTAGGAACCGAGAAGAAGGCAGAGAAGTAGGCCAGTCTAAGAAGGAACGAGCCTGCCCCCTGGTGGACAATGGACTAGGCCAGTCTGAGAAGGAACGAGCCTGCCCCCTGGTGGACAATGAGCTCCTAGACCACAGGGCAGCCAGACTGCTACAGTTCTTCACATTTTACTGTAATCTTAATTAAACCATCATAAAGAAAACAAAGTTATGGTAATCTACAGGATGGGTGTGATGTACAGCAGCTGCCAAGGCAAGAACAGAAACTGAAGAGCATTCAGCAGGAGCAGCCTCGTTAGTCTGGAAGGGCAGGCACTGTCTTGAAGATCAGGAGTGAGGCTGGCAAGAGCACAAGAAGAAACCCTAAATGTGCTGCTGGTGCCAAGCAGAGAAGTCAGGTGCCCTGGTGAGGTACACCTCCAGGGGAGCCCTGTCCTGGAGAGGGCGGGCGGGCTATATACCCTTACCTAGAGCCCTGGGAGGAGAGCTCCCCCTAGAATGCCTTCCTGGCCTGCTGAGCTCCTCAGTGCCCCGTATCCTCATCGCCTGCCCCGTCGTCTTTCACTTACCCAGACAAAGGTCCAGAAGGCATTCACTGCCATCTCTCCAGGGTTCCGCCCCTTGTTCCAGCTGTGTGATGAGTTTGGGTTTGGAAAATGCAATTCCTAGTCACAAGAAACAAAACCAAGGACCCCTTTAGGCCAGTGACTTAAGAGCTACAACAGAACCCCAGGCCAGTGCAGAAAATGTCATACACCCAGAAGGGAGGTGCAGAGATGGAGAAAGAATATCACCCAGATGGGAAAAATGAGAAAGAATGAGCAAGGGCAGAGGACCCTGGGTCAAAAGCAGGTCATGCCCGAGGCTTGAATAAACAAAGCTCCTCCCATATTTGAAGGGGTAGCCTAGAAAGAGGCCTAGAAATACATTGTCACTCATTGCAGACACACACGCTCACACACACACACACACCTTCACTACAAAATATGGACAGTCTGAAGAAGAGAACACATTGGCTGCTACACAGACGTTTAAGATGCCCACAGGTAAACTCTGAGACCTAAATCACGACGGCCTTACCCAGGGAGACCAGGTGGCTATAATTCTCCAGCATCACGTCCCTGTACAGGATCCTCTGTGCAGGACTCAACAGTTCCCACTCCGTCTGGTTGAAGGCCACAGCCACATCATGGAAGGCCATTAACGCCTATAACAAAAACACATTCCTGCTCATAAAAGCAGTTTAAGTCACTATGCAGAACCAAGGCGGCAACACTACGGCGACCTGGTGCAACAACGTAAAGTGCACAGGCCTTGGTTTTGCATATTGGAGACAACTCCTTCCGTATATGAATCCAGTTCTGTACATGGAAACCTAGAAATGCAGGGTTTCCTATTTTGCTCTATTGATCTAGGCATATACAAGACCTTCAAAAAAACCAGTGTTAATTATTACAGCTATAGCAAGGCATCAAACCAAGAAGCCTGAATCCTTCAACTTCTTCATTTTCTTGTATTTGAAGTGGTTCTTGCTACGCTGTCCTTGCTAGCTCAACTTCCCACTCTTCCTGAGTGGCTGGGATTAGATATGTGTTTTGGTTTTTCGAGACAAGGTTTCTCTGACATTTTGGTGCCTGCCCTGGAACTAGCTCTGTAGACCAGGCTGGCCTCGAACTCACAGATCCGCCTGCCTCTGCCTCCCAAGTGCTGGGATTAAAGACTGCACCACCACCACCGCCCGGCAGCTCAGGCTCTTCCTTTCTGAGCCACTTCTCTAGCATCCCCTGACTCTTTTTTTTTTTCTTTATGGGTTCTGGGGAATCAAACTCAGGTCCTCACACCTATAAGACAAGAATTCTATCAGCCGACCCTTCACCCCAGCCCAATTCAGGCTTTTAAGCATCATCTCCCAACTTTTTAAGTATGGGTGGTTCCTCTACCTAAAACAGTCCAACCTATACTCTTAATTTTACAGTGGTATAAAGGCTACATGCAGTAGAGACGATTCTCTAGATTCTGATTTCTTCCTGAGCACACATATATGGTATTTCATTTGTACAGTGCTAGCCAACAGTGCAGCTCCTTGTGAGCCACGTGACCATGAGGGTACTGAGGCTAAGCTCTTAGACTTGGTAGAGCAGGTGTATTAAACCCACTTTCTACTCTCAGTACGTTCACACTATAAAACGGGCTCCTCAGGACATCGTCCCATCATAAGTTAAAGAGCGTGTATATAAAAAAAACTCAAACACAAAGCGTGGTGGCCACAAAACCAAAGTTATTCATGAGTTATCCACATAGACAGCAGGTATAGAATCTTCACCTGTACACGGAGAAACCAACGCATTCAAAGGCTACTGCGACTATAAGCTTCCAACACAGTGAACAGCCTGCAGTCCCAAGGTCTGAGAAGGGCGAGGCTTCCTGAGACGCTCCTATAAGAATGTCTCCTAAGAATGTCTCCGCCAACTCTCCAGTTTGCAAACCCCTTCAAAAGCCAATCAGGAGCCTCGGAGGGCAGCTGTGGCAAAGGGCTGGCCTTGAAACCACAGGCTCCTGAGCTTGACTCCCAGCATCCATGCAAAAAGCCAGGTGCTGGAAGCTCAGCACTGGGCAGTGGAAATGGGGGTCCCTGGAGCACACAGAGCACACAGCCAGCCGGTCCCACCTATTCAGTGAGCCCCGGATTACACTGAGAGAACGAAACAGACGGCTCCTGAAGAATGACAGCCAAGGCTGACTTCTGTGTGTGTGCGCGCAGACTTCATAATACAGCTTTCAGGCCTTGGGAATCACTGGGTACATAAGCCTACATATTCTGTATTTTTACATTAGCCATGTGACAATCACCGTTAGCTACATAGTGAATGTTTTGGGCATGAATGAACTTAGAAATTTAATAGAAAGCTCCAGGTAAGATAGGTTAGAGCTCCCAGGCACTGCCAAACACCCACAAGGAAGAGTGCAGAGAGGAAAATGGCAGAGAGACATGAGAAATGGTGGAGCTTACCTTGTCTCTGGTTGTCAGGAGCCCTGGGGCCATTGCGCACTCTGGGAACACACTCTCTGGACAAGAGTCTGCTCGCAGAGTCCAATCTGAGGAAGAAGAAAAGAGAGGCACTTAGGAAGACGGCCCTTCATATCCCAGTTCAGTAGAAGACAGGGACATTGTAGAAATGAGGTCGCCAGGCTGACAGAGACATCTCTGCAGCCCATTCTTTTTTTTTTTTTAAAGATTTATTTATTTATTATGTATACAACATTCTGCCTCCATGTATGCCCACACGTCAGAGGAGGGCGCCAGATCTCAGTACAGATGATTGTGAGCCACCATGTGGTTGCTGGGAATTGAACTCAGGACCTCTGGAAGAGCAGCCAGTGCTCTTAACCTCTGAGCCACCTCTCCAGCCCTCTGCAGCCCATTCTTAACCAGTGAAGAGAATCCACAAGTCTGAGTCAGTCATGAGGTCAAACCCCATCTCTGGCTGAATAATGGGGCCTCCATCCTCCTGGGTAAATTCAAGAGTGTCTATCTGCAAGCACTCCCTCTGAGAAATGAAGTTCCCCAGCGCGCTGAAAACAGAAGCATTTTGTCCATCATCCATCCCTGCCCCTGCCGGAGGCTGAAGAACAGCATCCAGGAAGTCCAAGGCAGAATTAGAAAACATAGATCTGGGGAAGAGCAGGAGCTGAGCAGAACCTGATCTTTTCTCGCGTGACCCTGGTTACACCCACTCACAAATCAAAGATGAGGATCCCACGGTTTGAAATGCATAGAGTTCGTCATCAGCCTTTGCCTGCTACATTGAAAGTCGACTTCACAAGCAGACTGTGTAAGGAAGAAATAGAAGGTGCTCTTTCCCCAATTAAAGACAGGAGACAATCGTTCCTCACATGAGCTATGTGACCCAGGTTGGATCCTGGCTTACACGCATGAATGTGAAAAAGAAACAACAAGCAAGATTAAACATAAATGGAGCGTGAGACACACTAGAAAACTATAAATATCATTGAGTGAGATCAGGACATTCGGGATGCAGAGGAAAAGAACAGTAAGAACCAAACGTTCCGAATAATGAATTCATATTTATAATGACTGATAAATACAATGTCCTCAACAAATAAAAGTATTAAAATATCAGGGAGGGAAGCTTTTATGAAATAAAGAAAGTACTTAAAAGACATGACAAGGCTGGGCGGTGGTGGCACATGCCTTTGGGGAGGCAGAGGCAGATGGATCTCTGTGAGTTCAAGGCCAGCCTGGTCTACAAGAGCTAGTTCCAGGATAGGCTTCAAACCATCTCAAAAAAAACAAAAAAAAAAGACATGTCAATCAAGTGTAACATGTGAACCTAATAAGACTAATAAGAGAATTATTTTAAGCAGTCAGTGAAAAGCAAACTCTGACCTCATCTAAAGATGGCATGAATGTTTGTGGAGAAATAACCCACAAAATCAATAAAAAACTCCTAAAACAAGTTATTTTAACTAATAGACACAAAGTTACTAATAAAATAAATATTACTTTTTTATACACTAGCAATGAACCACTGGAATTTGTGATTAGAACAGACAACATTTACAATAACATCCAAACATAGTAATATTAAGCATAATTTTTATTTTGAGATGGCTATGAGGAAAACTACAAAACTTTGTTGAAAGAAACGAAAGATCAAAATAAATGAAGAATAAATTAAGGTAGGAAAACTCGACATTTTTAAGGCGTCAATTCTCCCCAACCTGGGCCACAGATACAAAGACATCCCCATCAAAATCCTGGGAAATCAATTTATAGATATGTTTAGAGTCTAAAATTCACAGGAAAAGACGAAAGACACAAAAGAGTTAATATGCTTCAGAAGAATGAGACCAAACGCTGCCGGCATTCACAACTTACAAAGCAGTCATCAGGACAGCGTTGCACTGGAGGCGGGGCAAGCAAACTTAGAAATCCCTCCCCATAAACTGAGCCAAACGACTGTTCCAAGTAGCCCAAACTGAAGAAGATGGTGACGGTTATATTCAGGGGGTAGCGTTCTACAACAGCCTTGTTCAGTGATTCGGAAGAGACAAACCAGAACTGGTACTTGCAGAGGGGTGCGGGAGCAACTGGACTCACAAACAGGCTCTGGCATAGGCTCCAGAAAGGAGCCAGTTCCAAAGAAATCCACACTTTGAGGAGAGATCTGGGTGCAGGATAATCCGCTCATTTGCAAGTGATACATCTAGGTTATGAATCCATGAAACTTTAGAGCTGTTATACTTCTGGGAATGACCGCAATGTTTTCATATTGTAAAGTGAAAAATAATAAATCCTGGGGGAGAGGGATACATAACACTAAGTATTTTTTGATAGAAATATATAGTGTGTGTTAGAAATGAATATCTATATCATTTCTATATCAATATCAGTAGATACCAGAGACTAACAAATAAAAAGCCCATTGCTAGGAATGGGTTACCTCTTTTGGAGTTGTTAGCCAGCAAGGCCCCAAAGGTACCCCCCCCCCAAAAAAAAATTACAGGAATTACCACTACTCTTGGTTAACCTCCAAAACTTGATGGTAAGACACCACATATTTGAGTCATAAAACATGACGAAATCAAGCTGGTGCTGGCCTGGAAACTTCACCTCTGTTGGCTAATTTTCAACTGCTAAAAGGTGCTACGCAGGCTGCTATCCTCAATCACCTAGCTATGAGCCCTGCAGACTACAATAATGACTGGCCTGCCAAGATACGCAGATAGGTCCACCGGTGCAGTAGTGGCAAAACCATCATGGGAGCAACCAACCACTTTCTACTTGGATTTAAGTGTGGCTCCACAAGCTGAAACCTATACCAGTTATCAGGACAAGAGCCTATCAGGCATGCAATAGTTCCTAGGGGCTTACCTAATATCATTATTTTGCTAAATGGACATAGTATTAAACCAACTCCTGATGACTTATTGGTTTACCCATAGATTAATGCCTTCTCTCCACCCTCATTTGAGACACTTCTATTTGCAATAGATAATGATTAACAGAAAGGCCCGCAACTGGCCAAGAATAAGAAATTGCAGACTGTTCAGCCCTAACAAGAACACACACATACCACAAACCCCCCAGCCTAGGCTCAGGAATCATTGAGGAAGAGGTAGCAGAAAGAGCATGAGAGCCAGAGATGGTGGGTGACTCCACAGAAACAATGTCTTCTGGCCACAACAGGGCAGCTATACATAAGAACTCACAGCAGGTACCACACCATGCACAAACCCTGTGCAAGCCCAAATTAGAGCAGATCTCGGCATGGAGATGGGAGGTCGGCACCCACCCCTAGTATGGAACTACTGGCAATGTTTGGCTGCTGGGAGAGGAAGAGATGGCTTTCTTTAAGAGTATATATAGCCAATACACAATTCAGTGGAATATATGGGAGTATTTGGGCCGCACAAATTAGTCTTAATGGGTTTTAAAACAGAAAGAAAGAAAGAAAGAAAAAAGGACACAAAGATGGGTGAGTAGAGAGAGCAGATGGGTCTGGGAAGAATTTTGGCTGTTGAATATGATCAAAATGAATTGTATGGATAGCTCAAAGATCTAAAAAGAAAAGAAAAAAAAAAAAAAAGACCTGGGCACATCTCCAGGATCGAGTCCTGGGTCATGGGGAAAGTCCTATCCCTTTGCTGCACTCCAGGCTCTTGGAAGGTCCCAAACTCGAGGGAGCCGCACAAAGTCTGAGGCCCGCATGTACAGGGGTCAACCCCCGCCCTCCCACACACACAAACACACAAGCCTTGGCACACACCACGGCTCCATGCTTCAGTACTAGCCCCGTCTCCTGGTCTTTATTGTTCCCTTCAATCAGGCAATTTTTTTTATGTTTTCCCCAAAGGCATTCCTCGGGCACTAACCTGGGTCCCAGTGAGCGAGCTGTATTTCCAGATGTTGGTTGGCGCAGCTCCTCAAGACTAAGAGTCCCCAAGAGTCCCGTCCTCACCAGTTCGTATGTTTGTTCCTGTGGAGAATGGCTCCTACCCCTCACTTCTCAGTCTCACTGGCGGGTGGGAGTGGAGGGACGATGTCTGGATGCCCCAGATCCAGTCTCCCAGACAGTGCCCAAACACAGGGGACACACCTACAGTGCAGCCTGGGAAGCAGATCGTGGGCCAGACTAACCTGCAGCTTGTCTTGGACAAAGTACTGAACCCCAAATCCCATTCCCACGTGGCCCCCTCCCCACCCGAGGGTCTTCACCAAGACCCTCCTCCGAGATGGGCAGCGCAGCTGATTCCACTCCCGAAGACTCCACGCATCGAGGACGCAAACAGACGCTGAAGCCTGAACCTTGTGGGTGTCCCACGCCAGCTCTCTGGACTCTTCTCCTCCTGGAAAGATTTGCAGAAGCCAGGGTCGTCCTGCTCGCTCGCCAGAACCGCTGGAGGACAGTCCACAGGCACAGGTGACGACCGCAGGATGCGGAAGTACACCGGCCGGGATGACGCGCGCGCACTACACGACCCACGCAGCTCTAGAGATGGAGGAACTACAATACCCAGAATGCTGCGTGCAGCAGGACGCCTCAAGCTGACGGCGAGGCTGCACCTGGAGCTTCAGGCTGCAGAACTCTCTCCCTTGTTGCAGGACAGCAGGGTAGGCGCTTGGAGAAACTGAAAAATCAGAAAAGCCAAACCGAAGGAACCTTCAGGTACTTAAGGAAGCATTAATCAATCCTTTTAGAAAGCTGTGTTATCCAGACGTCTTCATCCTGCCACCTCACTGGTTTTTTTTTTTTAACATGTCCGTTTTAAATGACTTCTTGTGTTTTAAACTGCACTGTGTATGATTCACTTTTTTAAATGTCAAAAATGCTGGCGAGGGGCCGGGCGATGATGGCGCACGCCTTTAATCCCAGCACTCGGGAGGCAAAGGCAGGCGGATCTCTGTGAGTTCGAGACCAGCCTGGTCTACAGAGCTAGTGCCAGGACAGGCTCCAGAACCACAGAGAAACCCTGTCTCGAAAAACAAAACAAAACAAAACAACAACAACAACAACAACAAATGCTGACGAGGTTGTTTCTTGAAAATAATTCTGAATTTTTAAAATGATTACAAAACAAGGTCAAACTAAGTTTGAAGGCATTTAAAGCTGTACTGTTTTAAATTATTTCACTAATACAAAAATCAGTTGTTGGTTATAACAGAAAGACAATAAAATCTTTACAAAAAAGACTAGGAATTTAATTTGAACTTGGATTTGGAATTGTATTTCTAGGAATTTGACATGAGCAGAGTGTGTCAAACTCTCTGCTCTAACACAGAGCAGAAGTGACAGGGACCAGATTCAGTCTTCCACATTAACCAGTCTTTAAAAACGATGACGTTTATTAAACAATAAGTGTGAAAGCATTGCACATGGAAACAAGGAAAATCAGTGATCTGGATTACAAAGTGAGCAGCGGACTTCCCTGGTGGAGAAAACTCCCTGGTCCAAGAACAGACTAGGCAAAGCCAAGCAGGGCCTGGAGGTCAATGAGACGAAGTTAGAGTCCCGGGGAACCAAGGCGGCTGGAGTTCAAACGACGACAGTACACGACAGTACAAAGAAACAGACCCAGAGATGTGCGACGGTTCCTCTTCCTCACGCACCCACTGAACACCAACGGCACCCGGCACAAAGCTGCACTGTCGCAGAGAACCACTGGAAGATGTTCGAAGGACTGCAGGAGTGAGGAATAATACCTATTCCTGTGAAACAGTGAAACCTTCAGAACTTTACATAATATCTGGAAAGGGCTTCACCTCAGTAGTGAGACAAATGTTGACCTCAAAGCCTTTCTTGTTTCAGTTAAGAAGCTCAAAAGTATGCCTAGAAAAGACCAAATTGTTTACAAGTAACTTCATTTTATTTTTTATATATTTTTTGTTTTATTTATTTATTTATTTATTTTAGTTTTTCGAGACAGGGTTTCCAGTAGCTATGGAGTTTGTCCTGGAACTCATTCTGGAGACCAGGCTGGCCTTGAACTCACAGAGATCCGCCTGCCTCTGCCTGCTTCATTTTATTTTTAGATGCTCAGGAATGCTCAAAATACATAACTATGCCACACTCAATAAGGCAAAACTTGGAATGTCAAATTTTCAATTAAAAGATGTCACACAAGTAAAATAAGAATATATTGCTATGATAGGAAAAAATAAAATCAATAAAAATAATACTAAGAAATAGAGGGAGGAGTTGGAGAAATAGCATAACACTTAAGAGCCCTTGCTACTCTTGCAGAGAACCCAGGTTCAATTTTCAGCATTGAAATTTGCTATAATTCCAGTTCCAAGGGACCAGATGTCCTCCTCTGGCCTCTATAGACACTGCATGCACATGGTACATGTAAATTTAGGCAAAAACACTGGTATATATTAAATAAAAATAAATAACATCTTGGCAGGCGTGGCTGAGGAGATGGACTCAGTGGATAATGTGTATGGCTCCCAACCATGAAGATTTGGATTTGCATGCTGAACACCCTGCTTTAATTTTTGTTGTTGTTTTATTTTGTCTTTTGAGACAGGGTCCATATATCCCTGGCTGTCCTCAAACTATGTAGACCAGGCTGGTCTCGAACTCACAGAGATCCATCTACCCCTGCCTCCCAAGATCTGGGATTAAAGGTGTGTGCTACCATGTAGTTTATATGGTGGAGATGGACAGAAGACACCTAATATCAGCCTCTGATGTGCACACACATGCACATGCACAAGCACGTATGTGCACACACCACACACACTTGTAAAAGGAGGAAGAGAGATGAGGGGAGTGAGCCCAGGATGGAGCTCAGAAGTAGGGGAGCCCAGGTGTCTGCCCACGGATCCAGGACACTCCCAGAAACTGTTGTCCAAGGCAATCTAGTTATCAGCCTCTTGAGACACATAAGAAATCTCCATCTTGAAATTGCTATAATGCCCTTCAGTTTGAAAAGCTATTTCTCACGGGAGTGTGCCTACTGGGACAGAAGAATAGTAAATACATGATGCTCTAAAGGCAGTAGGACCTGGGAGAATGGAGCCCATAGATGAGGCAGCCTACAGTCTCATGCAATAGCCAGCTTTATTCAAAGCATCAGAATTCATACTGAGAGTTAGGAAAGATCGCCTGAGAAAAGTTCTCGTGAGTGTTTGGTTGGATGCGTCACCCCAGCTCCCTGGCACCCCTTTATCCAAAGAGTCTGGAATGTTTGGTTGGGGGCTTCACCCCACCCCCTGGCATCCATATATACAAGGAGTCTGGAATGTTTGGTTGGGGGCTTCACCTCAGCCCCTCTCCATTCCAAGCCCCCTCCCCTGGGAGTTGCCTCAGTCCAAACTCCACCTCCAGAAAAGCCAGCCAAACAGTGACTTCTCCCCAGGGAGGGTCAAGACCACTCCCACAGGCTATTTAAACTGCCCCCAGAGAATGAACACGGGGTCTCCTGTTTCTCAGTTCCTCTCTCCATGTTCTCCCAGGGGGGCACCCATGAGCACTGGCATTCATTAAATCTGGGCTTCTTCTAATTTGGTTTGATTTTGTCTGATTTGGATTATTGCCTCGGCAGAAAAGCTTACGGGGCCAGAAAAACTTAACAATGAGTTCAAGCCATATAGAATCACAAGGACAAGCCACATGTGGCCCAACATGTACCCCGTAGAGACATACAAACATTTAATTGAATACAGCAGCAAGCAACACTGAGTGAGGTAAACTTGCTCCTATCTGCTGCACTGGGAGAAGCACAAAAGCACCGTCCAAGAGCAATTCCAGGTTTCGAAGAAACTGAGGTCACAGGACTCTTGTTTTTGTTTGTTTGTTTGTTTTTGTTTTCACAATTTCTCACAAGCGTTCAAAATTCTCACATGACTCCACTCTTGAACCACGTGCTGACTATTAAGAAAAATCCTCTCCACCGGCACACAGAAATCCGATCAAAACAGATTAAACCGAATTAACGTGCCCGTGTTTTATTAAATGTAGCACTCTCGGGTGGCTGAGAGTGTGGCAGGGGAGGCAGAAAACCAGGGAGCACACACAAAACCCAGGACAAGAGAGTTGTTCAGTTTCCATGAGTATATAAGCTTTATATTACTTGATTTCTGAGATAGGGTCTCATTCTCTAGCCAGGTCAGCCTGAAGCTCTCTATATCTCGCTGGCTTTGAACCCATGCTAATCCTCCTGCCTCCGTCTCCCAAGTGCTGGGATTATGGACATGAACCATCTCACTTATTATTATCTATTTGATATTCAAATTGTCCTTGATTTGGCAAGAGGTATCATTTTCATTTATTTATTTATTTATTTATTTAAATTTTTTGGTTTTTCAAGACAGGGTTCTTCTCTTTGTAGCTTTGGAGCCTGTCCAGGCACTTTCTCTGTAAACCAGGCTGGCCTCGAGCTCACAGAGATCCGCCTGCCTCTGCCTCCCAAGTGCTCGTATTAAAGACGTGTGCCACCACCGCCCAGCTGAGAGGTACCATTTTCAAGCTGGCCATCATCCTTGGAGCATCCTTTGCCTTTTGACAATTTAGAATTTATGCTTTTGTACAGTTATAAAGCCCTGGTTCTCACCAGGTGGTGGTGGCCTAAGTTCAGTCTCCCGGATCCAGGTAAAAATAGAAAGAACTAACTCCCAGAGATGTCCTCTGACCTGCACATGCCCACTGCAACACATGTCTGTCAGGAAGTGATCTGCCTGCAAGCTTCCACTGTTCCTCCAAGGGTAGGGCACTGAGTGAAGGCTTCCCTCTGCACCACTCCAAGGGCTGGGAGCAAGGTGTCATGAGGGCTAGCAGCTGGCAATCTGGGAAAAGAACCTTACTTTTATCTTGGTCTTCTATCCCTTGAAGAAGGAGGACACTCAGCCTTAGTTGAACGTTCCTGAAATAATGAGTACGTCTGCATGCACAGCGGAGCAGGAATTTGATCCAAGCTTCGTGACTAAAGAGAGAGATGGGAAATGGAGGCAGAGATGCCAAGCTTTCGTCCTGCTTTCAGATCTTCGTTAAGCCCGGATGAAAAGTCAGCACTGCGGCAAACACGCCCAGTCCCTGTTGTAGCCCTTGATGGCCCTTCCTGTCTCGTGCTAACCCATTTATTACTGGTCATTTGGTTTTTGAGCCAGGTTTATACTATGTAACACAGGCTGGCCTTGAATCTCTGGTCTTCCTGCCTCAGCCTCTTAGGACTCTTGCTATTGTACATTAATTTATCACAATAAACTGCATTTTCTGTACCAAATTTTCAAGAGTGGCATACAAGATAAAAGGTGAAAGGAGAAGGAAACCACCATTTGTAAAATATAATCTGATTTAGAAAACAGACAAACTGCATCAGACTAAAATTACGCACCATAGTCTCTAGGTTCCCAAACAAATCCAACAGCAGCAGCAACACATGTAACACAAATTTGTCCAGCTAAACCATATAGCCTTTCAAAAGACAAATTTTCAAACTAAGTGCAGTCAAATAATCCAATTTGCCTTTATTTGCAATTCATGAGTCAGGTGGCATTTCGTCTAAAATTGGAGACGTGTTAAGATGGGCTAACAGAACTGTCCGCTGTCTATGAGGCAGCTGTAGCAGAAACAAGGAGACAGAGTGACACAGTCAGTGGCTGACTGACGTCAGTAACTGCTGCTGAGACTTAGAGCAGTGGGGCCTCCTCGAGCCTGACAGAAACAGCCTGATGGAACGGTGCCGCCATGTGAGAGCGGGAGAAGGTAGGAAAGAAGGTAGATTCCCCAAAGCGCTGCTTGCACCGTTCATTTCCAAACATGACCTCACCTGGATCAGGATGACCTGGAGAAATAGCTGAAACACAAGGGGTCGTTGTCCTTAACAACTTAGCACAGAAGCGTCCTCCTGTCAACTTTAACATACGGCTTCAAAAACAGAAAGCTGCCTGCTATGTTGTGTCTGTAAAGTCTCAGTTGCTTCGTCGCCCCATCTTGTGGAGTTGGAGTTTAAAATGAAAATGTGAACTGGACCCAGGACCAGCACCATTCAAGAGCATCCTGGGTTCCATCCACTGTGATATCCCCCCTCTTCCACTTACTGCTGTTGGCATGCTTATTCCAGAAAGATTCACACAATAAAGTCTCTCTTGATTTTTCCAAAGGTCAAACAAACAACTTGGTATTGGACTAGTGAACTTGAACTTTGGCATGAGTAGGCACATTTTGGTTTGGCTACTGAAACTGAGCGTGTGCATTCAGTCCAGCCAAACGGCTGTCTAGTATGTTTTACTTACAGTTCTAAGACTAAACACATCAGTGCCACAAAAACTCATATGTCCCAAAAATAAGGTCACATTTTGTTACACCCTATCTTTCTTTCTTTTTTTTAAAAAAATATTTATTATGCATACAATATTCTGTCTGTGTGTATGCCTGCAGGCCAGAAGAGGGCACCAGACCTCATTACAGATGGTTGTGAACCACCATGTGGTTGCTGGGAATTGAACTCAGGACCTTTGGAAGAGCAGGCAATGCTCTTAACCACTGAGCCATCTCTCTAGCCCACACCCTATCTTTGTTAGGGTTTTTATTGCTGTGAAGAGACACTATGACCATGGCAACTCTTATAAAGAGAACATTTAATTGGGGTAGCTTGCTTACCATTTCAGAGGTTCAGTCCATTATCATCACGATGGGGAGCATGGCGGTGTGCAGGCAGACATGGTGCTGCTGGCTGCATCTTGACCAGAAGGCAACAGGAAGTTGGCTGACACACTGAGGTATGGTATCCTGAGTTTGGGAAACCTCAGAGCCCGCCCCCAGAGTGACACACTTCCTCCAACAGGGCCACACCTACTCCAACAAAGCTACACCTCCTAATAGTGCCACTCCCTATGAGATTATGGGGGCCAATTACAGTCAAACTATCACACATTCATAGTTTATAATCTGAAATCCTTCCCAATACCATCCTACAACCCACTCCAGAGCTACGCTAATCCTCTACTGTCCCGAGATTCTGTCTTCATTTCTTTCTCCCTCCTGTGATAAACTACTCAGACGATAGCAACTAAGAGAGAAAAGATTTCTTCAGCTCAGAGTTTCAGGTATAACTATCATGGAAGGATGTCAGGGGACAGGAGCTTCTAGCAGCTGGTCGTATACAATTAGAACTGGAGAAAGATGGCTACAAAACTAGGGCTAACTCCATTTCTCCATTTAGTACAACCCAGAATCTCCTGTCCAGGAGATGGTCCCATTCGCATGAATGAAATGAAGACAATCCCTCACAAAGCCAAGCATAGTGGTGCACGCCTTTAACCCCAGCACTCAGGAGCAGAGGCAGAAGATCTCTGGGAGTCAGAGGCCAGTCTGGTATACTAAGTAGGCACCATGCCACCCAAGGGTGCAACATGAGAACCTGTCTCTAAAAAACAAAAACAAAACAAACAAAAAACGGCAAGGGGGAGAAGGGGAGGGAGGGCAGGGTAAGAAAGAGAGAGAAAAAAATGCGTTTCCCACAAGCCTCCCCAGAGGCCCATTTTCTAGGACATTGTGGATTCTGTCAAGTTTATGGCTAATACTAATGGTCACAGAGGGCCAGCATGGTTTCTTGCATGTATATACTCTTTTATTGTGACAGGAATAAACAAATCCATCTTTGACTATAAGGGTATTGCTGATATCTGTGTAAAATGGCCTTATCTGTTTTATTTTTATTATATTCTGTTTATGTCGTGTGTGTGTGTGTGTGTGTACACATGCTTGCTTGCAGTCAGAGGACAACTTGCAGGAATTACTTCTCTCCTTCCATTACAACTGAGTCCCACAAATCTAATCCAGCAATGCCTTAACTCAACAAGCCCGTCTCACTGGCCCCAACTTTATTAGTTTTAAGTTATAGATTTAAAGACAAAAACAAAAAATACTATCTCAATAAAAGAAAGAACTGGAACAGTCTTTGAACTAGTTAATGAAAGATACAGCCTCGGGCAACAGCCTGGAACCAGTGTGGGACTTTCCTAACAAACTTAGAAAACAGGCTTTTCTTGCTCTTGCTGGGTAAAGCTAAGAATAGGAGCAGCCCTGGCCACAGAGGGAAACTGGGTGAGCATTCCTCCAAGGGCAGAAACATGTGTTCCCCAAAAGGTACTGACAAAGCCATGCACAGTGGTGTGGGCCTGTGACCTCAGGACTTGAAAGGCCAGGGGTAGGAAGGTCACGAGTTGAATGTAATCGGACTTTTTGTTAGGCTCATTGGCTCCCTGGTAAAGGCACAGAGACTTCCCATTATGAAAGCTCAGCCTCAGCTTAGGCTTGTTTCTAACTGCCTCTTATAACTTAAATTAACCCATAGTTTTTAATCTATGTTCTTCCACATGCTCGTAACCTCACACCTCCATTATACCCTGGTTAGCCCATGGCTGGCAACGCTGCCTTTCTTCTTCCCAGAGTTCTCTTTGTCCAAAAGTTCCGCCTCTACCTCCTGCCAAGCTATTGACATTTTGCTTCTTATTACATGAACCACAGTGACACATCTTCACACACACACACACACACACACACACACACACACACACACACACACGGACTTCCACACGTAAAGACAACATTCACCGGCTTATCACAGCTCTGCTTTAGATTCCTCACTCACAGGAAGCTAAGCAGTTAGAGGCTGAGGCTGGGAGAGAGACTCTTGTTAAACAAAGGTGTTCATCAGTAAAAACAAAAACTATTGTAGGTGGTGGTCATGGTCAGGACCTCCCTGGAGATGGGGTTCCCTGAGGGGATGGCTCCAAACCGGTCTTTTGTCCTCCCTCTGCATCTCCTCATTCCCACAGCTTCTCACCTGCAAGTCCAGCAACCCTGCAGTCATTCTTGCTTCTAAGAATGGGCAGGTCTCTTCTCAAATCTAGTTTCAAAGAACACAAGTGAAGGAAGGATGTTTCCCAGCAGGCCAAGGACCATGTGACAGTGGCGCCGGAGAGCTTTTTGGCTAAATTGCCACCAGATGGCAGCATGGCTCTGTTCTCAGGAAGTCAAATCCAAGACTTCATCTATTCAATAAGGAAGCCATTAGCCATATAAAGGGCCACTGAGCACTTGAAATGGGGCTATTTCTAATTGGGGTTGTTTTACACATAAAACACACATAAATTTTGAAAACTATGTGTTTTCAAAATGAAAAAGGAGCTTAATATATCAAATGCTTAGTTTGAATAATTGAATACATGTGGAAATTAGTTTTACATATACAATTAAAATTATTTTCACCTGCTTTTTTTTGTACTTTTTACAGAAGTAAAATGCAATTGCCAGAAAGTTTAAGCTTACACATGTGGCTTTCATTATTATATTTCTAGTGGAAGCTGTTTCAGCAGACCCCCTGGAAGTCCTCACAGTGGTATCGACAAGGAGTCTCTGTCCAAAATGGCAGGCTTGTGCCTATCACAGAACTACTGATCACCACAGCAGAGCCAGCCCAAGGAATAGGTAACACCACAGCCCTGAAAGCAAGTAGGAAATCTCTGGCCATCCTGGCTGTTCCTTCTTTCTGCTGGCTGCAGGAGGCCACATCCAGTGCCAGCTACTATACTACACAGGACTTTGTTTCTTCGATCAGTGCAGTTACACTGACAAAACAGAGCCAGATGAACTGGCGCACACCTTTAATCCTAGCACTGGGGAGACAGAGACAGGCCAATCTTGGGGAGCTTGGGCAATTACAGAGACTGGGCACGGTGGCACCCTCTTCTAATGCTAGGACTATCTATATATTAGGATTTGGATAATATAGACATCTTTTTAATGTATTAATTCTTCCAATCTATGAATGTAGTTCTTCCAGTCCATAGGAGTTTGAATGAAAATACCTCCTCATAAGCTCAGATATTTAAATGCTTAGTCACCAGTTTGTGGAACTGTTTAGGAAGTGTGATGGTTGGAATGGAAATGGTCCCCATTGGCTCATATATTTGAATGCTTGATCATTAGGGAGTGGCACTACTTGAGAGGGACTGAGAGGTGTGGCTTTGCTGGAGGAAGTGTGTCATTGCAAATAGCCTTTGGGGTTTCAAATGCTCAAGCCAGGCCGTGTCTCTCTTCTTCCTGCCATTTATGGATCTGGATGTCAAATTCTCAGCTCCTCCAATACCATGTCTGCCTAAGTGCTGCCATGCTTCCTGCCATGATGATAATGGACTAAATCTCTGACACTGGAAGCAAGTCACAATTACTTTCCTTTATAAGAGTTGCCATCGTCATGGTGTCTCTTCACAGCAATAGAACACAGGAAGGCTTAGGAGGTGTTTTTTGTTTTTTGTTTTGTTTTTTCCAAGACAGGGTTTCTCTGTAGCTTTGGAGCCTATCCTGGACTAGCTCTTGTAGAGGAGGCTGGCCTCATACTCACAGGGATCCACCTGCCTCTGCCTCCAAGTGCTGGGATTAAAGGCGCAAGGCGTGTGCCACCACTGCCTGGCTAGGTGTGATCTTTTGGGAGGTGTGTCACTGAGGATAGGCTCTGAGGTTTCAAAAGTTCATGCCATTCCCAGTTAACTGTCTATTGGTCATCTCAAAATGTTAGCTCTCAGATACTACACCAGCACCAATACTGCCTGCTGCCTTGTTCCCCACCATGTCGTCGACGGACTCACCCTTTCTTCGATAAGTTACCGTGCTTGGTCATGGTGCTTTGTAACAGCAGTAGATAAGTATGTAAGACAGTCTACTCGGTCTTTTATCATCAAAATTTTTGTTTTACTATAAGGTGTCCATGCATCTTATAGTAAATTAATTTTTAGATTTTATTTTAGGTGTTACAAGTAGGTGGCTTTCTTGGTTTCTTTTCCAGATAATTCACTATTAGCATCTAACAATGCTACCAATTTTTCTATATTGATTTTCTATCCTTTAACAGTATCTTTGGGAGTTTCTACCTGTAACATTCATGTCATCTTCCATAGTAAAAATTTTACTTCCTCCTTTTCAATTCAGATGTCTTCTTTTTCTTTCTCTTGCTTCATTGTTCTGGCTAGGATGTACAGCATTTTTAATAAAGGTGGAAATAGTCTCCTGTCCTGTTCTTGATCTTCAAAGAGAAAGTGAGCTCCTTGTCCCATTTGGTGCATTAGCCATACACTTGTATCCAACACTATATATAGTTATATTACTCCTATATTAGCTCATTCAATATATCAAGTTTTATCAAATGCCATTTCTTTTTGTTTTTTCGAGACAGGGTTTCTCTACCTTTGGAGCCTGTCCTGGAACTAGCTCTTGTAGAGGAGGCTGGCCTCAAATTCAGAGATCTGCCTGCCTCTGCCTCCTGAGTGCTGCTGGGATTAGAGGCGTACACCACCACCACCCAGCTGAAATGCCATTTCTACATGTACCAAATAACCATGCTTTTTGTCTTTAACTAATGTGCTATGTCATACTTACTGATTTGCGTTATGTTAAACCATCTTTGAAACCCTGGAATGAATTCCACTTGATAGTAGAAAATTGTTTTAATTTGCTTTTGGATTTGGTTTTCTACTTTTACCGAGTTCTGCATCCATGTTCATATGCACACTGTTCATTGAGTGCCTTTGTATAGTTTTACTATATTGGTAATATTGGCCCTGGAGAATGAGTTTGAAAGACTGCCTTTTTTGCCCCCTTCATGTACTTTTTTTAAAAAATATTTATTTATTATGTATACAATGTTCTGTCTGTGTGTATGCCTGCAGGCCAGAAGAGGGCACCAGACCTCATTACAGATGGTTGTGAGCCACCATGTGGTTGCTGGGAATTGAACTCAGGACCTTTGGAAGAGCAGGCAATGCTCTTAACCACTGAGCCATCTCTCCAGCCCCCCTCCTTCATGTACTTTTGAAAAAAATGAGCTCACATTAGTCCTCCTTCAAATGCTTAGAAAATTAAAGCAGTGAAGGGTTTTTTTCTTTTGGAGGGGGGGCTTATTACTGATTAAGTTTCATTAATCTTTGGTCTGTTTAGGCTTTCTACATCAATTAATCTCAGAAATGCTGAATTTTTCTTCTAAGTTATCAATTATGTATAGCTATTCACAATTACTTCTGAAATATGAATTATAACATGTCCATTTCCCGAGTACTGTTGTGTCCTTCCCCACCCCCAGCTTGTTAAATTTTTTTGTTAAAGCTCGGCCTTCATTTATTTCCACTCTAACCTTTTTTCCCTTTTACCAATTTGGAAATTGGAACGTCCACTTTTTGTTCTTTTAGATATAGTAAGTTGAGGTTTTTCTGCTTTCATGACATAGATACTGGTTACAATAAACTCTCCTCTTAGTATATACTGTTTTAGTATTTGTTTCATGAAAATTTTCAATTTTCTATTTTCCTTAATCTACTGTAGTATAAATTCTTTAGTTTCCATACATGTGCTTGTATAGTTTGTAACTTTTTTTTTTTTTTTTTTTTTTGGTTTTTTTGAGACAGGGTTTCTCTGTGGCTTTGGAGCCTGTCCTGTAACATTTTTCTAGTTTTATTTCATCATGGTTGACAAAGACATGATTCTCAACTTTTTTTTCTTCCAGGACAGGGTTTCCCAGCGTAGCTTTGGTGCCCATCCTGACCTAGCACTTGTAGACCAGGATGGCCTCGAACTCAGAGATCCACCTGCCTCTGCCTCTTGGGATTAAAGGTGTGGTGCCACGAACGCCCAGCTCATTTTCAACTTTTAAAGAAAATTTGCTGGCAATCTGTTTTGTGAAACTACCATGTTATCTGCTCTGGAGAATGTTCCATTTTCTGCTGAGAACATGCACTCAGCAGCTGTTGGAACATTTTATAAATCTGTTTGGTTTAGAATGCTGGATTATTAAAAGCTCTCCTATTAGTTTATTAATATTTATGTATCTGGATGTTCTGATGCTGAGTTCTTTTATATTCTGAGACACATTCAAGGTTTTTTCCTCTTAGTGAATTATTCCTTTTAGCATTTACAGCTTTCTTACTGGTGACTTTTCCATTCTCAATCAAGGTCTATTCTTGCTCCTTCAGATTCCATTCATAGGAGATACTTTTCCACCCCTCCCATTTCAGTTTCTATCCTTGAAGGTTTAAGTTTTTTGTTGTTTTTTTGAGACAGGGTTTTTCCATAGCTTAGGAACCTGTCCTGGCACTTGCTCTATAGACTAGGCTGGCCTCAAATTCAAAGTTCCACCTGCCTCTGCCTCAAGTGCTGGGACTATAAGCATCAGCTGCCATCACCACCTGGCAGTTTCTTACACAGTATATTTTTGAATCTTACTCTGTGTTATCTGGAGAACTTCATCAATCTACATTTATTATCAGAGGCAGACCTACTGTTGCTGTTTTTCTACTTGTAGTTTCCTTCTCCCGTCCTCTTCTTTACATAGCCTTCCTTGTGCGGAGGCCAATTTATTAAGCAGGCTATTTCAGACTCCTTGCTTGGTGTTTGTTGTTGGTTTGTTTTTTCCTTATGGATAACATGAATTTTAAATTATAATTTAAAATTATAATTTATACTGAAATGATAGGTGCATAACAAATTATAAAGAAAAGAAACAGATACCACCTACAAAAAAATAATCTTGGCCATCAAGATGGCTATTGGTAAAGCCAAGCCCAACAGACACCACTATATGCATACGCTGAATTCCCTTTTAGTTTCTGTGACCGTGATATAAGTTATCTAGGAGGAGGGAACCTGTTGTAGTTTCTGTCCCGCCAGGTCCCACAGCCTTTCAGTCCCAACGAAACACAGAGGCCTACATAAGTTATAAATCAGTTGGCCTATTAGCTTAAGATTCTTAAATTAGCCCACAAGTTTTGTCCATGTTAGCCATGTGGCTTGGTACCTTTTCTCAGTGAGGAATTCTCATCTTGCTTCCTCTGTGTCTGGGTTATGACTATAAACTCTTTCCTCTTCCCAGAATTCTCCTGTTCTCATTGCCCCGCCTCTACTTCCTGCCTGGCTACTAGCCAGTCAGCGTTTTATTAAAGCAATACAAAACCACTGTCACACAGGAGGAATCTCAGTGGGAAAATACTCCCACCACAGATTGGTCTGCAAGGAAGTCTGAGGCATTGAGCACTAAATTGAGAGCCCAGTCTAGACCAATTTAGGTGGTACCACCCCTAGGGTCCTGGGTTAAGAGAGCAGGCTAGCAACACAAAGTGTAAAGCAAGCAAAGCAGCAGTCTTCCATGGCCTGTTTCAGGTCCTGCTGATTTTACCCAGTGGTGGAGTAACAGGAGTTTTTTGTTTTTTTTTTTTTTTTTTTTTTTTTTTTTTTTTTTTTGGTTTTTCGAGACAGGGTTTCTCTGTATCTTTTGGAGCCTGCCCTAGAACTAGCTCTTGTAGAGGAGGCTGGCCTTGAACTCAGAGATCCTCCTGTCTCTGCTCCCCAAGTGCTGGGATTAGAGGTGTGCGCCACTACCGCCTGGAGTAACATGCGATTTCTAAACCGAAATAAACCCACTTTCCTTCTCAAAGACAGTCATGGTCTCTATTACAGAAACAGAAAGCAAACTAAGACACTGCTCAAACTCCTGACCCACAGAACACATTACTAACAGTAAAGTTACACTGGGATCTCAGATTTGGCACCTTTCCTCATTTGGTAAATGTTGAACCAGCCTGGGGAAATGAAGAGGGAACTGTATTTGCAAGGTAGTATTTGCTTGTGCAAACTCAAAGACTCAAATGTAATCACATTTAATACAAAGTACAAACAAATTAGCTTTAGTAATACATCTGTGAATAATGGTAGTAGCTACTAATGAAAAGTCAGAACATTTGAGAAGGAGAGAAGGAGCTCAGGTTGAAGGCCAGCATACACAGTATTATTGGGTGAGGTGGACACAGCACAAAATAGAAAAGCACAAGTTTTAAAGTATATCATTTTTATTGACAATGTTAGTCAATTATCCTAACAACTACTTTCATTCATACTGTCAAGTTACGTGCTGTATAATGAATGAGCCAATCAATTCAATACTTCCCTCATTATACAGGAAACACATAAATATTACATATTCACAGCATTAAAGCCAAATATCCAAAAAGGTTTGCTAAATGCTTTCTTTCAAATATAATGAGAAAAGCTGTCCCTCTCCATGTCAAAGAAGATTAAACAAAGGATGACTATAATTATAAAACTCTGCTTTCCAAAACTTCCCAGTGACCAAAATGTAAGTAAGATACATCAACAACTAAGTGTACTTTGGAAATCTCAAGTTCCCGTTAGAAGGCTGTAACAGACACTGGAGCCGCGCTGCTGTTTACTGATCATCAATGCGAACACCAGGACACCTGCAGTGTTTCCACTTACACCAGACCAAGGTAGGAAGGAAATGGTACGGTGGTATAATAAGGCCCTAAGAAAGGCAGCAGGTCGTATAGTTACCTCCTTGTGGGCAAAATCCCTGCCCTAAAACTATGCAACCTACTACCTCTTCCTAGGAACCCATTTTATTCTTGCTGGTCTTCTACGTGGCAGATGCTTCAAACATGTTAAATCAGGCCTTTAAGTTGTTTCAAATCCAACCACTTAGAACTCTTTCACTGATGTTCTTAAAAGCTCTTGGCCACCTGATCTTGGCAAAAATCCAAAAAGGTATTGATTAAAAAACAAAAACAAACTAAATTACAAAATTAAAATTAATCCAATTACATGAGGATAAAAAAGAGTCTAATACTCCGGCCAATGCATACTAGAGTCACTTTTAGTTAAAAAAATTATCAAAACTCAAATATCAAGTCTCATAAAATGACCTCTTGGTAAACAGAAAATTACCAGACAATCTATATAAATCTTTCCTGTGATCTATCAATTGAAACAAATGAACATAAAGCTTGTCCCATTCAGGCCACATGCTTCTTACAGTTAGCATCTCACTAACCCCAGGAATTATTTCAATTTTTGATGCCTGAATTATTTATAACAGAAGCAAATTTTGATCATGACTTTTGCCACTGGTAAAAAACAACACTCTCCATAGTTTCTTTTTTACAAAATATACCAGTGGTTTTACAAGTAGACGAGTTCTCCAAATTCCATCTACTTGGAGTAATAAGGATGTTAGTCCTCATGCAATTCATAACCAAAATATAAAGTGATGTCTCCAGGGCTCAGTAAAGGATGCTTCAAAACCATGAACTGGTAGATATATATCCATGCTGAAAGGATAAGGAGCAGAAAATCAAATTCCTCAGCTACTTGCAACACATTCAACAGGTTATACATATTGTCAACTAAAGAGCAAAGAATTTCTTATACATTTCTGCTTTTCTTTGGTATTATTAAGTCCCCTATGCTCCTCAATGTTTTATATGTCAAATTTAGAACAAAGACCAACTTTCCAAAGTGTTTGTCTATGCCAGATATTAAATGAAAAGTTTTTCCTGTAACAATATAAACCCTCACAAATCCTTCATCTATTATAATCAGACACCACCATATGCATACCCTGAATTCCCCTTTGTTCTAGTTTTCTGTCAGCCTGATACAAGGTATCTAGGAAGAGGAAAATACTCCCATCACAATCACAGATTGGTCTGCAAGAAAGTGCATTAAGCACTAGATCAGAAGAGCCCAATGTAATGGTTCAGGTCAAATCAAAAGGACAGTTCATAGTGACTATGACAGAGCCCTGCAATTATAATTAGACGTTATAATAGCTCATGCCTTCCACATCTGAACTTTCCCCCTTCACTCCAAATTGTTTTTGAACAGCAAACACTTTAAAACCTGGAGACTTTGGCTTGCATTTAAAATGCCCCAAAGATCTACTTTGATCACTAGAAAAAGTTGAAACATGAGCCCATTAATGGTGCTAACATTCAAGCAACCTTTTCTAATATTCCTGTCAGGTTCTTTAAAAGTATCAATTAGGGTCTTTGCCACCTGAGTTTTGGGTGATTGGCTTGTTTTGTGGGCAACTAAGGTCATAGCAGAGCCAGGACAAAAGTCAGAGCCCCTCTGTCCTTTTGCTGGCCAGCAAAGTCTGCCCAAACCAACATACCAATCAAGTAATATCAATGCCTACAGCATTCTAAGCATGGAAATAGGAAAAGCAATCTGATTTCAATCTAGCCCAGAAGTACCCTTTCCAACTGTATGTCCATTTACCCGAGACATCTCTACCTGAGCAGAAATGTAGAGCAGTGAATCTTTTCATTATCCCACAGGGCCTGGTCCTAGATATTCGCTTTTCCCACTCAGACATTTGTCAACATTTCCTGAAACATGCACACTAAAAATGTTACCAACGTTCATTGCACTTTGAGGAAATTAACTGTAAAACAAAAAAAGTCAAAATTCACCTAAGTTTTTAACACACTCTAGGTAAAAACAATGCAGCAAGTCTACTCCTCAGGGAAGGCAATAGATTGTATAGTTATCTCCTGAACAGGGTAAAATCACTACCCCACAACTATACAATCTACTACCTCACTCTGACAGAGCAATTTTTTTCTTCTTGAATAAACACCAATCTCAAGAAAGATAAAACATTAAATTATCAACATCAATAAAAATTAAATCCTTACTGACACAGAAAACACACTGAGTAAAAACTTGCCCCATTCTCATTGCCTACTTGTTCATTTTTTTAATCACTAAAAGACATGTACATCATAAACAAATGCCTCAGTTAGCTCTTAGTCTTCTGAGCCCCCATGAATGCAGACTTTTCCATCACCTTAGGAAAGACAGTAGATTGTATAGTTATCTCCCAGTGGTGGGTGTGACCCTAAAACTATACAACCTACTACCTCATCCCACAGTGAAGAGAACATTTAGGGTGAATGATGTTCAGGAATCACAGCTGAGCACCACAGGAAGCCGCTCTTTTTCGTATTCCTGGTTCCCTGCATAATAAAGAAAAAGAAATATGTTTAATTGAACAGTTACACGTATGACCTATGTTGCAGTTTTATTATGACTTTATACAATACACTTGTAACATACTTCAGTATGTTACAAGATCTTGAATGCCTCTAATCTAAAAGCCTAAAGTTTAGATGACCTCTAAAAGATGAGGTCATCAAATTAAAGTTTATAGCTGACAAATTATCTTCAAGCAGTAGATAAAGATGTTTATGAGGCATAAATGAATTGTGTTCAGACTTGGGTCCCATTCCCAAGATCTCATTAGATATATGCAAATAATCTAAAACACTCTAAGTAATAATTTAAAAAACCCTTCCCAGTCTTTATCTCAGATAAAGAACCAGTCTTATCTGTCTTAGCAACTTTTAGTCTTTTTCTGTAACTGCTAGAAATTAAAAAAAAAAAAATCAAATCTATTTACTCCTGGTTAAGACATTATGAAAGAACCCAATCTCACAATATCCATGACTTCAAAATCTAAAAACCTTACATGCCATATATAATCTATTACTAGATGCACCAATGTACAAAGGAATGACATCTGTTTTAAAAGAACCTGCTTATTCCACTTAGCAAATACTTAATGGTCTCAGAAAAACAGAAATAGCTAACAGTGTTTCTCTTAGGACCCTTCCTTTAGCTAAACAGGTTTCATATGGATGGAATTTATAAAATCCAAACAACATGACCAGCACCAGTTTACAATAAAAATCCCAACACCCCTAGTCTACATCATATTAATTAGTAGTCTTCAATTGCAGGCATCAATATTTAAGTAGCTACTATAAAAATTTCAGTAGGCACTAAATTAAACACTGAAGATTAATAAAAACTCAGAGAAAGAAATTGGGGTTCAATCTGAAGATCTGAAAAAACAAAGCAGCCAGCCACTGGCTTTTACCTCGACTTCAGTTCAAATTGGCGATCTTGCCTCCAGGAATTTCAGAATGAGAAGGAGGGCTGTCTCCTACTGTTTTATAATCCTCTCTAGTTCTGGGATTAAAGGTATGCACCACCACTGCCTGGTCTGTAAGGTTAACCAGTGGGGCTGTTTTACTCTGATCTTCAGGCAAGCTTTATATATTAAAATACAACTGAAATGCTACTACACAAAATTTTGTAATGGACCTAGTAGTGAAGACACCCATTTTACTACAAATATAAGCAAAAATATGTAATTCAATGTCATACAAGTTTAGAGTTCAGAAACAAAGCCATGTACTAGGATCAACAGGTTCTACAGTGAGAGTACCAAGGAGGATGGGGGCAGGACTGCCACAAATCTGAGGCCAAACCAGGCTACAAAATTAAATCCCATCTCAAAAAGCCAGGTAGACTATTCAATGGAGTAAGAATTGTTTAGCCACTGCTGGGATAGTTACTTATTTAGAAGCAGAGGTTACCCTGGACCCCCATCTACCACAACCTACAGAAGTAACAGCATTAAGTAACTTAATAAAAGGACAATGTAATTATTGCAAAGACATGGCTCATAAACAAATATCCAATAAGTGCATGAAAAGATCAATATCATTCATTAGTCATTAGGAAAACACCTATCCAAAACATGGCACACCACCTCACATCCATTAAAGCTACTAGTGAAGAGGAAATGAAGATTAGAGATGTTCAGTGTGTAAGGGTGCCTATCCACAAGCCTGAAGAACTAAATTCAATCTTTAGGATCCACAGTTGAAGAACTGATTTCCCTAAGTCAGCCAGTCTCAGCATCTCTCAGTCTCTCTCTCTCACACACAATAACATGTGAGTTTTCTTTAAAAGTTATTAACAAGAGCTAGAGAGATTGCACACAAAGACTTCTGTTGAGAATAATGAAGACAAAGCTGCATTTAAGTTTAATAAATCATTTAATCCCAGCACTCGGGAGGCAGAGGCAGGTGGATCTCTGTGAGTTCGAGACCAGCCTGGTCTACAGAGCTAGTTCCAGGACAGGTTCCAAAGCCACAGAGAAACCCTGTCTCGAAAAACCAAAAATAAATAAATAAATAAAGTTAGAGATCCTGGAATACTACACCTAAATCCCTCCCAATTTCCCAGATGATGACTGGGAATACCAAAAGATGCATGCAAAAATGGCTTCTGATCACCAGGACGAAAGCTCCTGTCAGAAACATTCTGAGCATCACATTAAGTATCTTTAAAAACAAACCAGTGATGGTTTGTTTATAAGATTATCTTATCTAGGGCTGGAGAGATGGCTCAGTGGTTAAGAGTATCGACTGCTCCTCCAGAGGTCCTGAGTTCAATTTCCAGCAACCACATGGTGGCTCACAACCATCTGCAATGAGATTTGGTGCCCTCTTTTGGCCTGTAGGAATACATGCAGACAGAACACTGTATACATAATAAATAAATAAATCGGTAAAAAAAAAATTATCTTTTCTGGCTGGGTGGTGTTGGCACATGCCAATCTCAGCACTCAGGAGGCAGAGGCAGGTGGATATCTGTGAGTTTAAAGCCAGCCTGGACTACACAGAAACCCTGTCTTGAAAAACTGAAGGAAAAAAAAAGTTTAAAAAAATTATTTTTTGATTGAGTTTTACGAAGCATTCTAGCAAATTACTGAGCTTAAGAAATGAATTGTGGCCAAGTCTGTGAATTTACAGCCACTGAATTTAAATTCAGGCAGCACCCAAACACACTAAAAAGTGAGACAGGCAGTCTTACAGTTGTACTAACTGGTGATCAGAATTAAGAGTATTGACTCTGGTATCAAAAAACAATGCCAAGTTGGTCAGAACTGTTTAATGAGTAAAAAACAGTTTACCATCAAGACCCAGCAACTTTCTTAAGCATACATTCAAGAAAAGCAAACACAAACATTCTATACACCAATGTTCAGATCAGCATTAGTTATTTGAAGTGGAAGGGACTCATCTCAAATTCTCCTAATCTATTCATTCACTTGAAACTGAAACCTTGTACACTTAATTCACCCAGCCTTTCTAGCCCCTCAGTTTTCCTAGCTGTAATATATGATCACAATGAACAAAACAATCTACGAAGGAAATATTTACCACATACCAAATTTTCATTATTTCTAAATAGAAGTTGGTACCACATTCAACAGCTTGCCCTAAATCGGAAGAAACAGCACAGGATCACTAACACACTCCACCAGAGCTCATTTCAATTTTCAATGCCAAGATGCATTTATAATCACTGTCTCTAGAAAAGTCAAACCCAGGACTAAGCTAGCTTAGTGGTGAAGATTATTTGTTACTCTTTCAGAGGATTCAGCACTTTTATTGTGTTGTGTGGCTCACAACCACCTCTTAACTCCAGCTGCAAGGACTTGGGAGGCCAAAAGAGGGCATCTGTTCTGAACATATGCACACAAAAATACATACACACACACACCAAAAAAAAAAAAAAAAGGCCAAACCTCTATAAAAAACAGAATCATTCCCCAGATCCAAGACTGTTCTCTGTTCCATGTTCAGCACCAGCCTCCACCCCAGGACCTCATTTAAAGCATGTTTAGGGCTGGAGATGTAGTTCAGTAGCAGAATGCTTGTCTAGCAAATTCAAGACCTAAAATTTCAATCCTTCCCAACACTGCACAGAAAAATGTAAATTCTTGAAACATCATAAATGTTCTCTCTCCCTCTGTGTGTGTGTGTGAGAGTGCACGCACTTTTGCCTCAGTGCACTTGTGCTTCAGTGATATTGAAAAAGCACCCCAGGATTTCATACATGCCAAGTTAATGCTTTAACACTGAAAAATACACTCACAGCCCTAAAATGCACTATTTCCCAGTTTTGATGAGTGCAGCATGCTTACTTTATACTGCTTTTTCAAACCAACAATCAATCTAGTAATTCAGGATAAGAGCCATTAACACAATTCCCAAAATGGAGAGATGATTTAGCAGTTAAGGTTCAATTCACAGCATCCACAGAGGCTCACAAGCATTCATCACTCCAGTTCCAGGGGATTCAATGTTCTCTTCTGACCTCTGACACACAGAAATACACGTGAGTTAAACACTCAAAACACATAATCTAAAAGTTACTTTTAAAAAATTTCCAAATTTTTATAAGGTAATTTTAAATTGAAAATAAGGGACACAGAATATACTACACAGAATCACTATTCATTATAGTTACTTCTATGTCTCCCAACCCAACAGGAAGAAATACTTTTGTATCCTTTTTGTTATGTGTGAGACAAGGTCTTACTCAGCCCAACCCAGGCCCAAAATTCATCAACAATCCTGCTGTTCCAGAAATCCAGTACTGAGACTACAGGAGAGTGAGCCACCACTCAGTGTCTAAACAGTTCTGCCCTGTCTATACACAAAGCAATACAAACCCTTAACTCCTGCATATAGTTAGCTTTACAACTGATTTGGTAGTAACTGTTGTCGGTTTGCCATTTAGAAATTGATCAGGGCAAACATTGGAAACTAAAATCTAAAATAAAAACTGAAGGGAAGCAATGTTCAATTAAAACAAAGTGAAACAAATTAGAAAACCCATCTTACTGCATTTAGAAATAAAGACAACTCACAGCTATGTATCACTTGGATACTATGAGTCAGAAAGGTAACTTTGTATGCAATAATTAGATTCTTAGTATTTTTGTGTCTACAGAGCAGGTCAAAATGCTATTTTCCTATAAAGTTTACTTTGTAAACTTTCTTACAAATAGAATGAAGTGTTTCCTCCAGTCAGAACACTAGCCACTTACAGCTTCCCTCTCTCAACTATTCAACTGAATATGAATGAACTGCTGGTGCTTGCTCAATATTATAACATTACTTAACAAACTCTCCAATGGTATTTTTGTTTTCTTTTGATAAAGCACTTTCAGTATTTCTAGCAATAAGTAATCTGAGCACTCAACAAGGTTACATTTTCTAGATTCCTGTTTCTTTAGTCAAAGTTAACCCAATTCCAAGATCTCTATCACCCTATGAAATACACTCCACTAACCCTGAAGTTCAAGTTAAGTTTTAAATAGCAAAGTATTTACTAGGTCACATTTCCCCAAAGGACCATTTCCTTTCTTAGACATATGACGGACACTTAAGACACTTTTTTATTAAATCAGTACAGCTAACTAAATTCTGAAAACTGTTTAAAAGGTAATCAATGCCAAGTCAGTCCTCAATACTCTCAATGCTCCTTTTTAAATTTTCACTATAGTGTGGAATATTAATTAAGTAAAATCCTCTACTATAAGCAAGTTCTATGCTATTTCCATATACCTAAATACACTCTGCTCTAAAGCGCACACATGTACAAACAGTTAAGAGACTTTAACCTGGGCGACTTGTTCAGTTTATTTATCATTCTATACAGATTCTCAACTCTAGATCTTCTACCTCCCCTCCCTACATTCAAAAACCCCTGCACGGCCACCATAACCTCTAACCTAAATTCAATTATTCAGTATAAACTACACAACTTGCTAAAATTACTCTTAACAGGCAATTCATTCAGTCCAAGTTCCTTTCTAGGCATTAGCCATTCACACAAGCCAAAAAAAAAAAAAAAAAAAAAAAACACACACAAGATACGGGTCTGGGCATGGTGGCATTCGCCTTTAATACAAGCATTTGGGAAGCAGAGGCAAGAGTTCCAGGCTAGCAAGGGATGCATAGAGCTGTCTCAAGAACAAAGATAAAAAAGAAACAAGGTAATGTCAGTTCTTCCTTCACCAGACTTCAATGTACTATCACTTTGATGAAATATCCAGGTGAATAGAAAAGGTTAACTAATTAAAATGTTCCCAAACCATATCCACCATATTACCAATTTAAGGCAAATTATCTAAAATGTTTCAAAATATTCCTAGCAAAAGTAACAAATGGCTACTTTTCTATCTTGTATCTGCTGACAGAAAACATGCATCTTCACAGCTGTATCCAGCCAACAAAATCTGATTTCTGAAAAGCAGCTAAACAACTCATATTTGTATTATTAAAAAACAACTATTTATCAATACTAAACACCTGAAACCTGAGCAGCTCAAAATGGTAGTGTACCTAAAAATACACTCCTGCTATAAATGTAAAATACTCTAGATTTCACTAAGTACCAAAAAAACTTTATCTAGTTAATGAAGTCTACTACTAAGTGATTACATAATGCATAGAACACCCACAGAAGCAAAAATCACATAGAACTGGAGGTCCCTTATTACTTTAGTCCTGAAGTAACATGAGGCCAAAATCGAAAAAATTTGACATTTAGTATTCTGAAAGATTCTTCATAGTGTAAATAAGTTTCTAAAGGTATCGAAAGTCATTACATGATTAAAATACATGCTAGCCTTGAGTGGTAAACACACTTTCCAACTCATGCACACTTAAGTGAGAAGTACAAATTTTACTGAATATGACCATAGAGCGCTGTCACTAATATTGCTTGGAGATCAACTCTATAGGGAAACTGTGCCCTTCAGGAAAACATTGACTTTTTTGTTACTCACAAAATGGTCCTTTGCAAATATACAAATTACACAGCTGAATTAGCATATTTCATATTTTACACTTTCCTTAAAAAAAATAAATAAAAAAGACAATTCTGATCACCACACGCTAAATACAGAATTTGGAAAACTGGTATGGTCTTCCCATCTCCCTTTATTTTGAAACAGGGCCTTATACAGCCCAGGCTGACCTGGAACCCTCTATGTAGCTATAACTTCCAATGCTGGGATTAAAGGCAGGTACCACCCCACATAACTAGAGTTCCAGGGATGGAACCCAAGGCTTCAGGCATACCTTGCAAACACTCCAACAAATGAGCTACATTTCCAGCTTTGTGTTCTCTTAAAAAAAGAATTTAGCCGGGTGGTATGGTGCCACACCCCTTCAATCCCAGCACTCAGGAAGCAGAGGCAGGCCAATCTCTGTTGAGCTAGAGGCCACACAGGTCTACACAACTAGTTCCAGGACAGCCAGGGCTACACAGAGAAGCCTGGAGTGGGGGGCGGGGTGGGGGAGAGTTTTTCTCACAATTACTTTGTGTTGTGTCTGTACAAATGTAGAGATCAAAGGATAACTTGAGTCAGTTCTCTCCTTCCACCACGTGGGTGAGTCCCTGGGGATCCAAACTTGGTCACTGTCAGGTCTTTATCACTGAGCGATGGGTCTCCACTCTCTGGATTTGTGTTTACACCACTTAATTTCCTTGATAGTGAAGGGTTATTGGGGACACTCCCAGGCCCCTCAAGGAATCAATTCACAACGACCAACTATACATTTAACTATTAAGAGCATTTATTATTAGCACTGGAAACCCAACCCACTAATTCAGGTATGCTAGACAAGCTTTCTACCATAGAGTAACAACTCCAGCCAAGACCATTTGCTTAATACTTCACACCGTGTGCACTCTGTGAATTACACTTACTCGTGGGGTCCAAGACAGCATTTCTGTGTGTAGTCCTGGCTGTCCTCTGCCTCCCCAGTGCTGGGATTAACGGAGTGTGCCTGTGCCGCCTCCGCTCGGCATGTTCTTTATAACTGCATGTTTTGCTTTCCTCTACTTTTCCAACTTTCAAAATTACTGAGTCTCAAATTTTGCACTTCAATTTATACTGAGGGAGGACACAGCTTGTTACAAGACTACAAAAGCTATCAATTTCTACAATAAAATAACACACACCATTTACTGAACTTTAAAAAGTATTGTTCATTCTTGACCGAATTTGCAAGACGTCTATCCTCTAACAAAGAGTTCTTACATTTCCAAGTTGTATTTTTAATTGTTACACTCACAATATTCAAATTTTCCAAACTGTCACTGCTTTGGCTGATACCAGAATATAAAGAAAAGCCAGAAGGCAGAAAAATTTGGATTAAACTGCTTCTTCTTACAAAACTGTTTTAACCTGACACTCAATTTTCATCACAAGATTGTCAGGCAATCAAAAATGAGAAGGCTAAATATTCTTTAACTTCAAGGACAGGGTGCCAAGGCGGCGACGTTTTTTCACTAAAGTTAAAGAAATCTCTCATTATCGCCTTCCATTTGCAACTCAGTTTCTGAAGTTCTTCTTCCCCCTCTCACCCTTTGGTAGGAGACACAGAAACTTCAGGAGCACAATACACAGCCCAGCTCTGACACGGACCCTACACTAACAAGCTGGATCCCCTAAGGGCGCTGCTGGCCAAGGACATAAAGGTTACCACGCCGCCACCACGAAAGAGCGCCGGCAAGTTTATCTCGCAGCCTTCCGAGAGGCACCCGGTCCCGAGAGTTTGCAGCCTCCCGGCCAAAAGGCCAGACTAGTTTCCGGTGCCACCGAGCTGCAAATCCCTACCCCATCCCCGGGGATCCAGTTTCCTCCCGCTATTGGCTCCCCTCCCCCGTGCCAAGGACGGGCCGCCGCGGCGGACCTCCAGCCCCAGCAGCTGCTCGGGCCCCGCAGGCCGCAGTTGGCCGAGCGAGCAAGCGCGCGAGCGGAGCAGGGGCAAGCAGCCAGCGCTGGCTCCCCGTCCCTCCCCGCCAGCGCCTTCCCGCCCCGTCCC